>NC_135484.1:64026810-64249310 GCF_052094955.1 Ictidomys tridecemlineatus | reverse complement strand
CATGGTTAAAAGAACTATATACATTTATAATTTTGTCTTAATGGTAGTTTATATGTGATCATCTTCTAGAAAGCATTTTTTTTTCAAGTCTCTGTATTTACATGATGCTCTGCAACTATTATGCAAATAGGCAAGAAAATCAAACCCTGGCTACCAAGGAGCTTTCTTCCCTAAGACATATAAGGTTAATGAAGATTTGTATATGAGGCGCAGAGATGAGAAGACACTCCCTGGCGAAGTGCATAACTTAAATAAACAAATGCATGACAAAAAAAAAATGTTGAATTCAGGCCAGTGGGTCAGTGAAAAGAGTAAAGGGAAAAGTTAGAATTATCATGAAAATATGGTGGGAAGAGAGAAAGAGACAGATGCCCAAGGGATGGGGTGGCCTTATGGACAAGATAAGATTTAAGGAGGTCCCTAAAGTAAGGGGCTAAAGAGTATTTATGAACCAGTTCTTCCTATTCTCAATCAATGTGGTTATTCTTTTTTAAATCCTTGGAGGTTGGACTTTATACTTGCTTTTTTGAAATAGAGAAAACACCTCTGTTAGATTGGAGTAGAACTTTTAGCTATAAAATTTTCAGAAACTAACATTTATTGACATATGCTATTTGCCAAGTGTTATGGTTTAGATGTTATGTCCCCCAAAAGCTCATGTGTGAGACAATGCAAGAAGGTTTGGAGGATAAATGGTTGTGTTATAGCCTTAACCTAATCAGCAAAATATTCCCCGGTGGGATTAACTGAGTGGTAACTAGGTGCAGGTGGAGTGTGGCTGGAGAAAGTGGTGGCTATGGTGCATATTTTTTGTATATGGAGAATGGAATTTCTCCCTCTTTGCTTCTGACCATCATGTGAGCTGCTTCCCTCTGACACGCTCTTCCATCAAGATGTTCTGCCTCACCTTAAACCCTGAGAAATGGAGCTAAGACCTTCTGTGGACTAAGACCTCTGAAACAGTAAACCTCCAAATAAATTTTTCCTTCTCTACAATTGTTCTGGTTGGGTCTTTTAGTCACAACAGCAAAAAAGCTGACTAAAACACCACGCATTACTGTAGATGTTATTAAATCCATAAGCTTTCAAATATTTCCAATAAGTTTATGAGCTGTTTATTATTCTTATTTGGTAGGACTTCAAGATAAAACTCAAATATGTGAAATACTGTGCTGAAGAAAATGTAGGTAATAATAAAGCAGAACAGTCCTTCAACCAAGGCCATCATCCCTCACATGATGTGCTTTAGAAATGGCACATCCACACTCATCTATCCTGGAAGGAATTCCTGTGAGGTTGAAAAATAGCATTTATAATTATCTCAGTGGACTATAAAAAATGCAGACTTTTAATTGAAAACCAGATCTTGTTCCAAGATTCTTTTGGTTTCCAGTACAACTATGTAATTTGTACATTTTTGTATATGGTTCTCAAACTTAAGCAAAATTCTGGAATTAGCTTGAAGTATTACTGAATAAAGATTTCAGTATTTCACTGTGCATAATTGTTTCAGTTTTTATGCCAATTTTTTTTTTTACAAAAAAAGGGGAGTGACCATTATGTGAGACTTTTTTTTTAAAGTGTGCCAATATTATTTAAAAACATGTACTTTGGTGCAAAATTAGGTTGCATGGAATACTTATGAATATTGTGGTGGCAATGATTGTGTGGTGAAATATGGTTCTTGGTCCCTTTCAGAATTTCTGATTCAGTAAATCTGTGGTGGGTTTGAGAATTTGCATTTTTGTCAAGATTTCAGGTGATACTTAGACAGCTAATTTTAGTTATATAACGAGTAAACAAAGTAGATAAGGTAAGTATAATTCTAAGTTTTGGGCCTGAGTATTTTAAAGAATGAAGTTACCATTGATTGTGATGGGAAATGTTGCAGTTATAACAAATTTAGTTCTAGAGATAATGAATTTGAGATATCTATTGGATACCCAATTGCAGGAACCAGGCAGAAAGTTGGATGTATATAGCTGAGTAAGAAATATAAACTCGAGAGTTGTTGGAATAGGATACTAGTTAAGTCATCAATATGAGATCACTATAGAAAGAATAGGAAAGGACCAAGGATTGAGCTTTTGAGCTTTGGGGCACTTCAACATTGTTTTTTTCTTAAAAAAAAAAGAAAAAGAAAAAGAAAATAACAACATATTTCTGTGCCGAAGGGGATGAACTAGAAGAGAAAAAGGATGGTGCATGAGGAAGAAGAATTGCTGGAATAAAGCTTAAGAAAGTGAGAGGGATGAAATCTAATTCACAAATTGAGGTATAATATTTAACAATTCAGCCTTAATAAGGGGACGGAAGGAATTAGAGGTGTCAAGGTGCAAGGATGCTCAAAGATTTGTCTACTTCTTCACTTTTTCAGAGAAGTAGGACATCTTCTGGGAATAAGTATGCCTGAGAGTAAGGGATGTGATAGGGGTAAATAATGTGATGAACCAAAGAAAAATCTTATGTAAAAATTTGTTTGTCCTCTTAAGTAAAACAGATCAGTTAAACTAATATTATTTAGGCTAACGCTAAGAAGTAAATAAGCTGCTTCCCCTCTCCATGTCAATACCCATATGACAGCTCCACACTTTCTCTGAGGGACAAGTATAAGCAGTAAGGGCAAGGAACTGGGGTAGAATTCATCTTATTTAGAACACAACTTCTACAGTGGCTCTTACAGATATCCTTCTTGCATATCTTGCATTGTGTTCCTACTTTCCTCTTCTAGCTTTCCCTGAACAGGAAGCTAGGGGTCCCAGAAAGTTGGACCATGGTCAAGAAGTTGTATTGTGTTAATTACAATATGATTTGTATTGTATTAATTGTAAGTCATATCCAATTAAAGGAGATACATACCCATTATAGGAGTTTTCTACCAAAGTGTAGAAAATCTGGGAATGATTGATTAGTGCTATTTCCATATTTTGAGTTTTGGTTCACAAAATGCAAATAAACATTCCCTTTTTATTTTTTCAGTGATTGGTGAATAGTGTGATTAATAGAATCAACCCACGTGAGTGATCATAGGAGAATTGGTATAAGCTGTTTTTAAATCAGTTAAGCTAAGTTAAAAGCTACCTTGCAGAAGAGAAAATGTTTGTGGTTAACCTGAGAGAAATCAAGGGAATATGTTTTGTAAAAATTATAGTTCATAGAGAGATTGTAGGCAGGAATGGATAAACAATCAAGGGAAGCCCAATTATTGATTTAGTCAAGGTACTCCCAAGTTATCTTGTCTATGAAAGATCTGGACACTTGTTCACTTAACTGTGGCATGTGAGAGGGTGTGACTTAGTTCTTTTTCTATTGCTATAATAAATTACCTGAGACTAGATAAATTTTTTACGGAAGTTTATTTGACTCATGGTTTTAGAGGTTGGAGAATCCAAGAGCCTGGCACAGACATCAGCTCTGTCTCTGATGAGGGTATAGGGCATCACATGGAAAGAGAGTAAGAGAATATGTGATATAACCAGATTTTAACAACAAGCCACTCACATCAAAATGGCCTTAACCCATTCATGAGGATAAAGCCCTTATGATCTAAATAACTCCCATTAGTCCCCACCTCCCAACACTGCTTGATTGGAAATTAAGGTTCCCACACTTGAACTGGGGAACACATTAAAACCATGGCAGGATCTATTTGCATAATGAATGGGATATTGTAGATACACTCCTAGCTAATATCACTGTAATACACAAATCTTACTGATTTTAGAGTGAATGAATTAATTATTTTTTATAATGTCAGGGGCTAATTTTTTAGCATGTTTATAAATCTGGGGTATAGAAAATAAGGAAGAATGTGCACATCTAGGCTTGTTTTTCAGAGCTGAATTATTGATTTAGTCAAGGTACTCCCAAGTTCAGTTATGAAACAGTGATTTGCTCATAATAGGTATTTAATAAACATTAGTGACCACTTGATGACTTAAATCATATACAGTTTCTGTTTATAAACTCATGTTTTCTAAGCTATACAGATTTCATACTTATTAGCTTTTTATAGGAAAGCTTTTCTTCCTTACTTTCTTCAAAGAAATTATCTAGAGATTCTAGTAGAGGTGATTCCACATATTGCTACAGAAGCGAAAATGATATTCTTAGATTTCATGGTAGCAACATCTAAACACAATATGTGTTTGGTCACTGTGTCCTCTGTTTGTACCATTGATCTACCAGTCTTCTTTGGTGCCAATGCCATACTATTTTCATTACTATTGCTCTGTAGTATAGTATAAGGTCTGGTATAATGATGCCACCTGTTTTACTCTTCTTGCTAAGGATTGCTTTAGCTATTCTGGGTTTCTTAGTTTTTCAGATGAATTTCATGATTGCTTTTTCTATTTCTATGAGAAATGACATTGGGATTTTGATTGGAATTGCATTAAATCTGTATAGTGCTTTTGGAAGTATGGTCATTTTGATAATATTATTAGATAAATGTTAGGGTCTATAAACAAGTCAGGATGGTGCCTGGCATTTTGCCAGAGGGAGTGGTTTATGAAGTAATGCCATCGAGCCATTAAGTGTGGAGATTCCTTATTGGTTGACTGCTGTATCTAGTTTATGTTAATTAAGATAAGCTGTGTGGAAGGTATATATACCCCTCCTGTCCTACAATAAAGGGTTCCCACTCCGGTTGCATCAATGTACACAAGTTGTTCGTCGCCCCCCGGTTAGTTTGCTGCAGCCTGACTGATAAAAGTGCCAAAAACATGCATTGGAGAAAAGATAGCCTCTTAAACAAATGTTGCTGGGAAAACTGGAAATCCATATGCAACAAAATGAAATTAAACCCCTATTTCTTACCATGCACAAAACTCAACTCAAAGTGAATCAAGGACCTAGGAATTACAAACAACAATAAGTGTTGGCAAGAATGTGGGAAAAATGTACACTCATAGCTGCTAGTGGGACTGCAAATTGGTGCAGACAATATGTAAAGCAGTATGGAGATTTCTTGAAAAATTGGAAATGGAACCATTATTTGATCCAGCTATTCCTCTCCCAGGTCTACACCCAAAGGACTTAAAAACAGCATACTACACAGCCACATCTATGATTCGAATTATTAAAATTTAATTTTAAGCCATTATTTTAACCAATAAAATATGATGAGATTTAGGTTAAATCCCTGGGGGAAATAGACCCACCTCTTGTTTAGAATCAGCTATGATAAAATAAAATAATTAAATTCACAAACTATCCAGAACCACTCATGGAAAATAAAGAGGAGATTCATAATCTGCAGGGACATACTAGTAGTTTCATATAATTTTGACATTGACCAAATAAACATTTATGTTGGGATTGGCATTCAAGTCTGTCAAATCAAATCCAGAGTATTTTACATATTCTTTCAAATATTCTAATATGGATATTCATGCACTTAAATTGGTCCCTAACATGCCAATGTTTGTCCATATACATTTCAAATCTCATCCAACGGAATAAAAAAATGCATAGTAACGTCAGACAATGTCATTTTTATGTCACCAATTGGACTGGCTATAGAACAGCAAATATTAGATCCCATCTCAATTGTTGTGAATGCATCATATCTATTTTGCTGATTTTTCTTGATATTGTGGTCGTGTTGGTACACTTAATTCTTATTTCTTGTAAAGCAGAATGCCCTGAATTCCTCTAACTTTCTGTCTCTGTGCTTCTGATGGCAATGCTACTCAGTAAACTGGAAGAAGCCATGTAATTCTCTTGTTCATCTGTAGAATCACATCTATTTAGTTCCGCTTTGAATTAAACTCAAAGTTTACAAGGATTGACATCTCAAAATTACCAAAATGTAATTAAATATGTTTTAGTGTATTCATCACTTTTCAATATATTGATAATCCAATTTAGTCAATTTCTGTTTTGATTACAGTAGTCTTCAAATTGATACACCTGTTTTCACCTTTATCTCTTGTACCTAAATTTTGGTGCCTATGTTAACCTTACTGATCTCATTTTATGTCCCTTCTAAGTATTCTTTAGTGTTCTACAATTGTTTGAAGTTCCTACCTCACATGTCCTTATAATTTTCAGCCTTTCTGAATTGTGTTCCCAGAATTCCATTTTTAAATTGAAACACTCTCATAATTTTGAAATTTCATGAGCAATATAAAATGATTTCAGTATTTTACAACTTTATTTTTCATATAATTTTAAAGAAAATAACCCATGTACAAATGAGTCTCCTAATATAATTTGTGATTAAAACTTTATTACTTGGGCTCACTAGTGAATATGTTTATAATTTCATCTACATCTATATTAAGAAGCCATAATCTATATATTTATATGAAAGTACAAGTAATTCATCTAAATTTCAAAAAGGCTTTATAAATATCACAGAATGTGTGGGAAGAAAGTTTGAGATAATATTAGAGTAATGGCCCAAGAGGAGTTTAAAATAAATAAGTAATCTTCTCTGATGGCTGAACCAATTCCTCATGTTGGAAAATCCTAGGCTAGAAAAATAATAGAGTGATTTGACACATGAATTGGAAAGGATAGATTGCTGTTCTGTTGTGGATAGGCTTTTTATATTTTAAAAGTTGTAATATTTTTATTTAGAGAATGATTGAATTTCTGGGCATGTAATGTATATATTGCAATTTAAATTATTGAAGTTTCTTCATATTTTTAAGAGTTCTTCAGTTTGAAAGATAAGCCTTTCCTGCAAATACAAGATAAATTGCCCTGTGAGTTGTGCTGGTCAATCACCTCTGAATGAAAATGCTTACAGAAGTTCTGAAGTGTCCTTATAATTTTCAGTCTCTTTGAATTGTGTTCCTAGAACTCCGTTTTAAAATTGAAACACTCTCATAATTTTGAAATTTCATGAGCAACATAAAATGATTTCAGTATTTTACAAATTTATTTTTTAATGTAATTTTTAAAGCAAATAATCCATGTACAAGTGAGTCTTTTAATATGATTTGTGATCAAAACTTTATTACTTGGGCTCAACAGTATATGCCTGTAATTCCATCTACTCAGGAGGCTGAGGCAGGGAGATCTTGAGTTTGAGGACAGCCTGGGTAACATGTCAAAACCCAGATGCAAAACAAAACAGAATAAAATAAAACGAAATGCTGTCTCATTTGTGCAAATTAGGTCAAATTGATTTTGAGAAACTAGTAAAAGAATTCTCATTTATATTGTCCAGAAATACAGAAAAAAAAAAAAAACACTGATCAAGAGACTATCCAGATTTTTGTGATTTAAAACAGGTAAAATAATTTAACTGGTGATTTTACAAATGGTCTTTACAAAGCAGAATAGCAGTGTCCTGTATAACAATATGACAAAAGAGAGGCTGATCCTTTAGTGTTGGTCCAAAGTGATTGAAAGGAAGAAAAGCTAGTAGAGATACAATTTTCACAGCTTTTTCCTTTACTACAGAATTGATTAAAAAAAAACCAACAATGTGGCTCATTTATATCCAGTGACCTTACTCTATGTCCCAAAGATATTATAGTTATCGTGTTCTATTAAGCTTTCTTTACAAAATGTAAGATTAATATTAGTTTAATTGAAAGATTGAACAGAAACACTGACATCCATTCAACCAAATCATTAAATTCAACACTCCATATGGACACAAAGAACATCTAATTTATCCAATTAAAATAATTTCTGTGCCCTTCAAAGGTGTATTGCCATAACAAGAGCTGAACCACTTTTTAATAATGCCACATTGTGTCCTCTTATGGTGACTTCAAGAGAAAAGAAGTATTTTATTTGATGGGCTAGGTATCTTGGACACTGAACCTAAGTATTGTATAATGAAAAGGAAAGAATAGAGTCTCTTTTAATTATGCCCCTGTATGAAAATTTGGCAAATAAAACATATTTACTTTGTTTTTGGTTCCACATGAATTATTTTATTGGCAGGTTTATTTATTAATTATCCAGAGCAATGATTTTGAGAAGCTCAAGCAAGTCTACTGAATAATAGATAATGTAGTCTTCCTAGTAAGTCCACCAGGGATATTCAAGTTATTCTTGACAATAACAAAAACTATTCTTAAAAAGAGCAACTTAGGAAAAGTATCTTAAACTTGAATTTGAGTGTATATTAATATAAAATGATTTTGCTATTTTTCAAAGTGAACTGTAGAGAATTACAATGAAGCAAAATAATAAAGGTGTTATGAAATTCTAGGGAACTCTAATATAAAATACCACAACAGAGAACAACCATCAAGTTTGTTCCTTTTATTTTGGAAATAATTTGAGAGAGAGGGAGTAGTTGTATAAGTAAACAGAATAGGAGGTAAACTCCACAAAAAATTTATCATTGCCTAGAACAGTAAAATCACTATGGTGTCCAGTATACATTTGTTTGAGTTATTTCTCCAAAGAGATTTTATGTTTAGCAATGGGTTAAATCTAGTAAAAATCCTTAAGAAGAAAATGCTAATTTACAAGTGAAGGGTCACAGAAAAAGAGCTCACATTTCCAAAAAAATTTAGTCAGTAACAAACTATCTATGAGTCACCAGTAATATGTAACCCCTGTTGAGTCAACCTGTCCTTATTACAGAAGTAACCAGAACTCTGGCCATGGTGTTGTCTAGTAAAGCACAATTTACAGAATAATGAAGTGATGGTTTCACCATGTCCCAGATTACATCAGATCTAGTATCCTAAGCTTTAGATGACCTTGTTCATGTTGGACATGAACAGTCCAGAGCACATCTGGGAAAATGGGTGGAAGGCCGTTTTAGGAAACAGCCATGTGCTTGAGAGGCTTGTGCCAAATATCTTCCTCTGATAATTTATTCATTATATCTGATGCCAACTTACAAAATGTGAGGAGCAATATCTCAACTTCTATTTATTGAAATCTATGTCTGATCTACTGTTTCATGAAAAATATTTCCTAAAGGGTCATTAATATTTTCTGTTCAAATGCATCCAATACTGAAGGAAATTTTTACTTTTGACTTCTCAGTTGCACTTGACATTGTTGTTAATTAACCATACTCTTTTTTAAAAAATTCTCTTTCCTGAGCTTCTAATACATCATCTTCTCCTAGCTTTCTATTTCCATGACTTATGCTTCCTAAAAGGTTACTTTTCTCTTCTTCCCTTAGCCACTGGCATTACTTGCTCTTTTGTCCTGTTTCCTCTCTTTGAACCACTGTGCACTTCTTTTCTTAGAATCATCTTCAGTTGTCATCCATGTGTGGAGGGCTCCTGGTTTGTTTGTGAGTCCCAGACTTCTCCCCTGAATTCCAGGCATACTTAACAGTGACTTGCTGGACATCTCCACTTGAATGTATATACATATTGGCAAAAGATGTGAGAGAAGAAACCATTTCACTCTTCAAAGTGCAAGTCAGTCATTATTACTTGATTGTTCTGTTAGACTATAAATAAATGAAGGCATGTGTCTTGTTTAAGGCCACATCTATAAAACTGGCCCACTGCTATCTAAGTAGGTACTTTATTGCTACTAGTTAAATGAATGGCTGAATCAATCAATGAGGGAATTATCAAACTCAGACACTTCTCCATTGTAAGTAAGTTTCCCATTACAGTTACTCTGGTGGAACCCCCATCATTCCTCACATGTGATTCAGCAACAGATTCCCATCTAATGTCCCTTAAAGCCATCTTGATTTAGAAAGATTTCATAAACCAATTCATGTAATATAAAGCAGAAAATGTTAGCCTCCTGAAGCACAAGTCTTATCAGACCATGCTCCTGTTTAATACATTTCATTGGATTTCCACTGTTTGTAGGGGGGAAAATAACATTTTTGGGCTTGTTCTATAGGAGCTCTATGGCCTGTTTTCTTTTTATGACAAAACCTGATGTTTCCCCTATCGTTTTTTATATTAATAATACTCTGATTTTTTAACTTCTTTAAATGTGCCACAGTTTTTTTTCATAACTGGGATTTCTTCCTGGCTAATTTCACATCTTGACATAAAGTTATTTCCTCTAGAAACCTTCCCTGAAACATTTAGCCCATGTTATGTTTTCCTTTGATTTCAAGGGTACTGTGTACTTCCTTATCAGACTCATCCTTACACATTCTATTAATGTCTTATTTAATTACAGGTCTTTTCCACTAGCTTGCCCTTAGGTAGGGTAGGACCACAGTGATCTTGTCTATAATTAGGCCCTGAGATTCTAGTACAGAGTCTGGTACTTCATAGGTGTGTAATTGTCAAATGTATGAACAGAGCTATTGTAGCATGTTCACAAATTGCCTTTCTTGTTTCTATTGGATTGTGCTATTCATCTAGATTTGATACAATTTAATGCATGACAAAGAAAATCAAACACTACTAAAATCATTCTGTTTTGAAATCCAGTAATATATTTGAAGACCAGAGATTTAATTAAAAATGAATGACTTATGTAAAGAAATATAACAATTGGATTCACAGAATTGCAGTCTATAGTCTATTAACTCTAGTATTTGTAATGTACTGTAGCAAATAATATGTCTAAAGGAGTTAGGAACAATATTTAAATAGGTTTAGTATTGTTTCAAGATTAGTTGGGGAATCAATCAAGTGGGAAAGTTAAAAGAAAAATACCAGTGTACCTGGAGTAAATTGTTCAGAATTTAGTACACAGAACTAAAGTTTTGGTTTATATGTTTTTTAATTTAGTTATTTTTATTCATTCCTATGAGAACTCTGTGAGATTTGTGATATATTGACAGATAAAAACCATGAAGCTCAGAAAGTGAACCTATTCAAAATAAATAAGTTACTAGGGGTTAAGGTTGCACCACAAAACCAAATATTCTAAGTCTTCACCCCATGTTTTATGCACTAGGCTAAATAGAGTATCTTGTAACTCACTTTACATAATTTTCTGGTCCATTTACTCACTTGCTTCAGTAAATGTGCTCCTCCATTAGATCACTTACCACTATATTTTGCCTTGTTTCTCCATTTTAGCCCAGAACAAACAATTCTTTTAAAAAATGTGGTTTCCATAACGTGTTAGGGAAGTGGGGTAAAGAGATCTTCTAAAGACCCAACTATTCCTCCAGAAATGATAGTTTAAGGAGTCAGTCATTTTTTTTTTAATTTCAACTAAGGGGAAATTGAAAACTACTTTTAAAAATTAAGTAATGTGTGTATGTGTGTGTATGTATAATGCATAACATGTTCTAAATTTTCTACATGTATTAGCTTATATAATCTTAAAAAGAACCCTATGAAATAGATAATAACACTGTCCCTATTTTACAGATGAAGAAGCTGAGTCACAGGGAGGTTCAGAAATTTCCCCTAAGTGATGAATGGATGAGATTTTAACCTAAACCATGAGGACACAGAGCCTGCTTTTAGCCACTATGGAAATCTATTTCTCATTAACTGTTTTCTCTTGACTTCCTTAGAGCTCTTCCATTCATCTATTCAATAAACATTTATCAAACACCTAATATTGGGCAGACACTGGAGGGGAAAATCAGATATAGTTTTGTCTTTATGGAACTTTATTAACTTATCTCTACCAACATTGAATATTCTGTGGAATGCGGATATTTTTCTTCCTCAATTGGATGTGTAATGGAGGTCCAGCTATATATAGTAAGATGAGAAATTGATGTTTGAAAATACATTGTAGTGTACTAGAACTCTATAAAGTTTCTTTTTTTAATTAATTAATTTATACTGGGGATTCAACCCAGGGGTGCTCTTCCACTAAATATTCTTTTAATAACCCCAGGTCTTTTTATTTTTTATTTGAAGACAGGATCTTTCCATGTTGCTTGAGGCCTCATGAAGTTATTGAGGCTGTCCTTGAACTTGAGATCCTTTTGTCTTAGCCTCCTGAGCAATTGGAATTATAGGCAGGAGCCACTGTAACTGACAAGTTTCTTTTTATTGAAGGAAAGAGGTTATGTAAATTTGAATGTGAGTCTTTTTTTTTGTAAATATCGGCATAAGGAACCTATATTATAGGCAATAAGATATTAAATGGAGGAGATTTGAAACAAACATGGGAAATGTGAAAGTGTGTGGGTACATGTACATGTGCACACTGTGTGGTGTTAATACAGGGATAATGTAGTAGAAAGAGAAATTCAAATGATGGCTACAAAAATCCCAGTGTTACAAAAATGAATAAAAGAGAGATTGACAACAGAAGAGAACATAATTAGTAGTTTAAAATATGAGGAGGTAAAAAGCAGAAAGAAAATAGCTATGAACAGAGAACCATATATTTCTAAGTTATAGAAATCCTTATGTAAACAATTTTGTATGTGAAGAAATAGTGACCAGAAAGAAAAAAAATAAATCTGAGAGATTAATTATTAAAATATTCTTTTAATAACTAAATAATCAGTCATTAAGATTTTTTATTTTCAAAACTGGGGACTCAACCTGGGGCCTCATACATGCTAGGCAGAGCTCTACCACTAAGCCAAATCTACAGCCCTTTGTCATTAGAGATTATTTTTGTCTCCTTTATTCTGTTTTTACATGACCTTGCCACTCTTTTGTCCTTCTTCACGAAAACTTCTCCTCAAACACTTGAGTATAATTAGCTTCTTTAGAGGAATATAGACCTGTCAAGAATAGGCCAAGATAGCATGCTATAATACTTCTATTGAAACCATCATCCTATCTGGGGATTTTGTGGATCTAGACTGCCCAAGTACAAACTCTGTCATTGAGTGATTGCATCTAGTGTGAATATCACATGAATTTCTGGGTAGTTCAATATTGGAAATTTGTCAGAAAATTTGAGTCAATTAACAAAAAAGGTAACAAAACAAAAGCAACTGGGAGATAGGGATGATTTATGAGGAAATATTGAAATAAATATATTTGCTATATCACCTCCAAGGTATATAATATAAAATTCTGAAATGAGCATTAAAAAAAACACCTAATAATTTACATGAACTTTCAAAATACATTCCAGCTGAGATAATATTTCATTTGTTTAAAATTTGAATATTAGAAATTATTAACATTAATAACTTATGGTAAAATTTCAAGTAATTTTATAAACTAGTACAATTTCTAGATGTGTATAGTGACATAAATTATTGTTTTGTTTTTTTGTGAGCAAATGATGATTAAAAATCAGTTAACTGAACTTGATAGTTTATGAAAACTTGCCAATATTATGCAGTGTTGGTGAAATATTATAGTATCTCTGACATATTTGAATTTATTAATTTTAAAACAAACATATACCAAGAAATCACATTGGCAAAAATTCAATATATCTATAATCTGAAGGATCAGGGAGATGGAAATAAAAACTTTATAATTTTCAACATTCACCGATTGTATGAAGGAGCCAAGAATTAAAATAGACCACTAAAGAATTGTGAAAAACAACTTTTTTCCCCTTAATGTAAATATTAATGGAGGAATCATTAAAGGGGATGGAAAGATATTTGATTTTGATATTGGCATTGATATTAAAATTTAAATAATGTACTATTAAATTCTGCATTTCATTGTTATGATAGGGAATTTCAAAGCCATATTTGGCAATTTTAAATATATAGAAGATGAGATAACATAGCTTATCTTAAAATCAGTTTATAGCATCTGTTTTCAACTAAATGTTTATCAGAAATCTTCTCTATATTTTTAAAATTCTGTCTATTTATTTATTATTTGCTCTTTCTAGTTATACATGGCAATAGGGTGGAATTCTATTTGAAGTTTCAGAACAAGACATGTTTGACTAAAGAGTAGTTGTAAGTTACAAGTTTATTTATTGGTAACCAATTGATTTGCAACCAGTGAATTTTTTGTTAATTTACCGAATAATTTTATAAGCTCCTGTTCTATGATGGGCTCAGTATGAAGACCATCAGGTTATTTAAAGTTTCATATGCAGTGGATCAAGTCTTTAGCAACCACTGTTTCCTTTCCTTTTGGGTTTTAACTCTTCAATTCATCTGCAGTTTGTTTTCATTTATGTAGAAAGGTGGGAAGATGATGTTCTAAACTTAGTTTTTGTTCAAACTAAATAAAATCAAATATCTTTCCTCCATTCCCTTTAATACTACCTCCATTAATATTTACATTAAGGAAAAAAAGTTGTTGTTCCCAATCCTTTAGAGGTCTATTTTAATTCTTGACTCCTCCATACAATGGGTGAATGTTGAAAATTATTTTGAACAGAACCTAGTTTTGTTAGTTGTTGTTTAATCAGTTTTTTTATTGAATCTGTTATCATTTACTAGGTTATGATATACCTGGGGCCTTTCTTTAGGATTGTTTATTTTGTTCATTAATTGGGTTATCATTCTTATTATCATTGTAAATCATTGTAGTGTTATTATGCATTTTAATATCTGATGGTATAAGTGCTCTTGATTATTCATTATTATCCCCACAAATCTTCTTGGTTTTCAAACCTATATATTTGTTTATGTACAATTTAAGTTTATTTTTCTGATGATAAATTGATTAGTTTGTGAAAATTACTTCTTTAAATCTGAAATTTCTTTCAACTTTTAAATGGTCTTAGAAAGATTTGTGATATTAAGTCCTCCACAATTCTAAATTTAGTGTGTCTCTACACTCATTTTATGGTTTTATTTGTAAAGAAACTACAGATTTTCTTAGTGTCTTTCATATGTAGTCCTTGTTTATGACTTATGAAGAGATTTCCCCCATTTTTATCTTTTTACTGGTTAAGGATGTAGTAAAGTTATGTGCTTTTGATTTTGGTAATATTATATTCAATGATTAATTTTACATTATCCTCTATTTTACCTTCTGTCACATTTGGTATGAATAATAGCTTTGTTCTCCTCCTCTTCAATAGTTATAATACTTATTTACCTTCCATCTATAATTACAGAGCACTGTTAAATAATATCAAAGTCAATGTTAATAAAATGGTAAGTGTTGTGATGAATCTTAATACAAATGTTGCTAATGATTCATTTTTAGAAGAGATTAAGACCAATGTTTTTGACTATACTTCCGTGGTTAGAATCTCAGCTATTTACTAATAGTAGGATATTGAGGACATGGTTTAAACTCCTCTGTAAAATAATTTCATCTTCAAAATAGGTTAACAATAATATTTGCACCACAGATTTATTAGATGAGTTAGTAAACATAATACACTTGTACTAGTGATTGTAATGGTATTTTTTGAATGTAATAGTAACAATTTCTAAACAATATGTTACTTTTAAGTCAAGGATTTGCAAAATTCTTCTCTATGAGACAGGAATAATAAATGTTTTAGACTTTTCCAGCAGTATGATGACTGAGGCAACTCCTCAGCTCTGATATTGTAGTGTAGCCAGTGACAATGCATAGATGAATGTGCGTGGTTGTATTCTAATAAAACTTTACTTATCAAAGCAGGCTATAATCCAGATTTTATTCCAGGGTAATAGTGTGCTTTGAGTAGTTAAATATGGCCTACTTCTCATTATTTTTATTACAATTAGTGCATTGTAGTTATACATAATGATGAGATTAGTTGTTATATATTTGTACATGCACACAATATAACAATATAATTTGGACAGTATCAATCCCTAGCACTTCCCCTCTCTCCCTGTCTCCCATCCCTTGGTTGCTTTCCTTTTGCTGATCTCCCTTTAGTTTTCATGGGATCTGACTCTAACTTTCTTTTCTGACTATAACTTTCTTTTCCTACTTCTTATTTTTAAAGCATCATATTTTCACATTATTCTGACATTTCTTTTGGTGAACCTTTAATTTTAATATTTTATATGATTAATTTACATCTACTAATCTTTAATAGTTCAAGAACAAATAAAATTGTCTATTGACTACTCACTTTATCATAAGAAACTATGACCAATTAATTCACAAGTAAAGAACTTTAAATATTCAATAAACACGAAAATTTACTTAGTCTTTCTAGAAGTCAAATGAATATATTTTCTCTTGAAATTTTTATTTATTTTTCAATGCCTATCAAACTGCTAACAATGAATAATAATTACTCACATATATGTGTGAATGTGTGTGTATATTTAGTGGGGAAAGGAACTGGAAAGGACTCAAACTTGTTGATGAAAAATGCAAGGAAACTAAAGAAAAATTAATCTATGTCAATGTATTAAAATTTATATCATTTGAATATAATAATTTTTGTAGGATTTTAGAGAGATAACCAGAACAAAGCAAACGTAATATTTAAAATAATTATTATTATGACATAATTTATTATAATAAAACAAAAACTTGGGATAAAATTAATTTCAAACAAACTGGAATAGGTGTGGGAGATTTTTATTTCGTTCAATAATGGATTGCCAATGCAAATAACCACCCTAAGAAAGTCAATGTTAAAAAAAAAAAAAGGACACATGAATGAAATATAAATGTCTTCTTAAATAGATCATTGGTGTTAACAGATTTTAAGAATACACCAGATCAAGAAGAGAAAAGGTGTAGAGCCAAAATGTAATTCACTCAAACTTTGGCTATGGGAAACAGCCAAGTTGTAAACTGGAATTTTGGTGAAATATTAAGCAGAGTTTGAAGTTCAGCTTTTGTAAAAGAGAAATGCCACTACTCTGCCCCAGAGCCCTAAAAGGCTGCCCTATGGAATAGGAAAACATAGAATGTACTATAAGTCGTCATTTAAATTGTCTCAAAAATTTCAAGTCTTGGTTTCAGATGGCCATGACCCTTATGTACAGAAGGAAATGAAGCTTCTCGATAAAGAAACATCATTTTCCTGAGACTCAAATTACTTCTTAAAGTAATTTTTCAATAAATATTCAGCAAACAACCAAAGACAACAAGGTATACAATGGGTATAGACAATACAATACCAGCTATAATCAGCAGAAACAGCATACAATACAAATAAACCACTAGGGCCAGGTATGGCGGCACATGCCTGTAATTCCAGTGGCTCAGGAGGCTAAGGCAGGAGAATTACTAATTCAATGCCGACATCAGCAAAATTGAAGCTCTAAGCAACTCAATGAGACTCTGTCTTTAAATAAGATACAAAATAGGCTGGGGACGTGGCTTAGTGGTCAATTGCCCCTGAGGTCAATCCCTGGTACCCGCCCCCCAAAATATCACTAGGATTCTAAATATTTAAAGTGAAAAAATTGTAGGGGCAGAGCAGAGCTGCTGCCCACAACCGGAACAGGCCCAGGGAATCGCTGACGTGGTAGTCACATCACCCCAATTGGAGTAGGGGCAGAGCAGAGCCGCTGCCCGCGCCCACAAGGTAGGTAGACCTGCGACCAACCAGCGGAACAGGCCCACTGGCCTGCCGGCATGGTAGACACGTCACCCCAATTGGAGTAGGCGCAGAGCAGAGCCACAGCCCACATCCGGAACAGGTCCAGAAACCAGCTGGCGTGGTAGACATGTCACCCCAATTGGAGTAGGGGCAAAGCAGAGCTGCCGCCCACGCCAAACTTAAGAGTCATTGGGATACAGGAAGGTATAGAGATCCAAACCAAAGGAATGAGCAATCTATTCAATGAAATAATATGAGAAAACTTCCCAGACTTGAAGAATGAGACAGAATCCCAAATCCTAGAAGCCTATAGGACATCGAATGTGCAAAATCACAAGAGATCCACACCTAGACACATTATAATGAAGATGCCCAATATACAGAATAAGGAGAGAATTTTAAAAGCTACAAGAGAAAGGAAGCAGATTACATTTAGGGGTAAACCAATCAGGATAACAGCTAATCTTTCAACACAGACTCTGAAAGCTAGAAGATCCTGGAATAACATATTTCAAACACTGAAAGAAAATGGGTTCCAACCAAGAATTGTGTATCCAGTAAAATTAAGCTTCAGGATGGAAGATGAAATTAAAACCTTCCATGATTAACAAAAGTTAAAAGAATTTCCAGCTAGAAAACCATCTCTTCAAAACATCCTTGGCAAAATATTACAGGAAGAGGAAATGGAAAATATCAATGAAAACCAACAGCAGGAGGTAGTACAGTAAAGGGGGGGAAATAATCAAAGAAAAAAACAAGCCATGTTTAGTAACATAAATAAACAAATATGGCTGGAAGAACAACCCATATCTCAATAATAACCCTAAATGTTAATGGCTTCAACTCACCAATTAAGAGACACAGGCTAATAGAATGGATCACAAAACAAGACTCAACAACATGCTGCCTTCAGGAGACGCATTTGATAGGAAAAGACATACATAGACTGAAGGTGAAAGGTTAGGAAAAATCATATTACTCATATGGACTTTGGAAACAAGCAGGAGTGTCCATACTCATATCAAATAAAATAGATTTCAAGCCAAAGTTAATCAAAAGGAATAAAGAGGGACACTACATACTGCTCAAGGGAACCATACACCAACAAGACATAAAAATCATAAATATATATGCCCCAAACAATGGTGCAGCTATGTTCATCAAACAAACTCTTCTCAAGTTCAAGAGTCTAATAGAACACCATACAATAATCATGGGTGACTTCAACACACCTCTCTCACCACTAGACAGATCTTCCAAACAAAAGTTGAATAAGGAAACTATAGAACTCAATAACACAATTAATAATCTAGACTTAATTGACATATATAGAATATACCACCCAACATCAAGCAGTTACACTTTTTTCTCAGCAGCACATGGATCCTTCTCAAAAATAGATCATATATTATGTCACAGGGCAACTCTTAGACAATATAAAGGAGTAGAGATAATACCATGCATCTTATCTGATCATAATGGAATGAAACTGAAAATCAACGATAAAAGAAGTAAGGAAAAATCATGCATCACTTGGAGAATGAACAATAGATTAGTGAATGATCAATGGGTTATAGAAGACATCAAGGAAGAAATTAAAAAATTCTTAGAGATAAATGAAAACACAGACACAACATATTAGAATCTATGGGACACATTGAAAGCAGTTCTAAGAGGAAAATTCATTGCTTGGAGTTCATTCCTTAAAAAAAGAAAAAAACCAACAAATAAATGATCTCATACTTCATCTCAAAATCCTAGAAAAAGAAGAGCAAAACAACAGCAAAAGAAGTAGAAGGCAAGAAATAATTAAAATCAGAGCTGAAATTAATGAAATCAAAACAAAAGAAACAATTGAAAAAATTGACAAGACTAAAAGTTGGTTCTTTGAAAAAATAAATAAAATCGACAGACCCTTAGCCATGCTAATGAAGAGAAGAAGAGAGAGAACTCAAATTACGAGCATATGGGATGAAAAAGGCAATATCACAACAGACACTTCAGAAATACAGAAGATAATCAGAAATTATTTTGAATCCTTTTTTAAAAGAGAAAGAGAGAGAGAGAGAGAGAGAGAGAGAGAGAGAGAGAGAGAGAAAGAGAGAGAGAGAATTTTAAATTTATTTTTTAATTTTCGGCGGACACAACATCTTTGTTTGTATGTGGTGCTGAGGATCGAACCCGGGCCACGCGCATGGCAGGTGAGTGTGCTACCGCCTGAGCCACATCCCCAGCCCCTATTTTGAATCCTTATACTCCAATAAAATAGAAGATAGTGAAGGCATCGATAAATTTCTTAAGTCATATGATCTGCCCAGATTGAGTCAGGAGGATACAGACAACCTAAACAGACCAATATAAATTGAGGAAATAGAAGGAACCATCAAAAGACTACCAACTAAGAAAAGCCCAGGACCGGATGGGTATACAGCAGAGTTTTACAAAACCTTTAAAGAGGAACTAATACCAATACTTTTCAAGCTATTTCAGGAAATAGAAAAAGAGGGAGAACTTCCAAATTCATTCTACGAGGCCAACATCACCATGATTCCTAAACCAGACAAAGACAATTCAAAGAAAGAAAACTACAGACCAATATCTCTAATGAACCTAGATGCAAAAATCCTCAATAAAATTCTGGTGAATCAGATGCAAAAACATATCAAAAAAATTGTGCACCATGATCAAGTAGGATTCATCCCTGGGATGCAAGGCTGGTTCAATATATGGAAATCAATAAATATTATTCACCACATCAATAGACTTAAAAATAAGAACCATATGATCATCTTGATAGATGTGGAAAAAGCATTCGACAAAGTACAGCATCCCTTTATGTTCAAAACTCTAGAAAAACTAGAGATAACAGGAACATACCTCAACATTGTAAAAGCAATCTATGCTAAGCCTCAGGCTAGCATCATTCTGAATGAAGAAAAATTGAAGGCATTCCCTCTAAATTGTGGAACAAGACAGGGATGCCCTCTCTCACCACTTTTGTTCAACATAGTTCTCAAATCACTGGCCAGAGCAATTAGACAGACAAAAGAAATTAAAGGCATAAAAATAGGAAAAGAAGAACTCAAATTATCAATATTTGCAGATGACATGATTCTATACCTACCAGACCTAAAAGGGTCTACAAAGAAACTACTAGAGCTAATAAATGAATTCAGCAAAGTGGTAGGATATAAAATCAACACGCATAAATCAAAGGCATTACTGTATATCAGTGACAAATCCTCTGAAATGGAAATGAGGACAACCACTCCATTCACAATATCCTCAAAAAAAATAAAATAAAATAAAATACTTGGGAATCAACCTAACAAAAGAGGTGAAAGACTTATACAATGAAAACTATAGAACCCTAAAGAGAGAAATAGAAGAAGATCTTAGAAGATGGAGAAATATACCCTGTTCATGGATAGGCAGAACTAACATCATCAAAATGGCAATATTACCAAAAGTTCTCTATAGGTTTAATGCAATGCCAATCAAAATCCCAATGACATTTCTTGTAGAAATAGAGAAAGCAATCATGAAATTCATATGGAAAAATAAAAGACCCAGAATAGCAAAAACAATGCTAAGCAGGAAGTGTGAATCAGGCAGTATAGTGATACCAGACTTCAAACTATACTACAGAGCAATAGTAACAAAAACAGCATGGTACTGGTACCAAAACAGGCGGGTGGACCAATGGTACAGAATAGAGGACACAGAAACCAATCCACAAAACTACAACTATCTTATATTTGATAAAGGGGCTAAAAGCATGCAATGGAAGATGGATAGCATCTTCCACAAATGGTGCTGGGAAAACTGGAAATCCATATGCAACAAAATGAAACTGAATCCCTTTCTCTAGCCATGCACAAAAGTTAACTCAAAATGGATCAAGGAGCTTGATATCAAATCAGAGACAAGGCGTCTGATAGAAGAAAAAGTTGGCTACGATCTACATACTGTGGGGTCGAGCTCCAAATTCCTCAATAGGATACCCATAGCACAAGAGTTAATAACTAGAATCAACAAATGGGACTAACTCAAACTAAAAAGTTTTTTTTCTCAGCAAAAGAAACAATTAGAGAGGTAAATAGGGAGCCTACATCCTGGGAGCAAATCTTTACTCCTCACACTTCAGATAGAGCCCTAATATCCAGAGTATACAAAGAACTCAAAAAATTAGACAATAAGATAACAACCCAATCAACAAATGGGCCAAGGACCTGAACAGACACTTCTCAGAGGTGGACATCCAATCAATCAACAAGTACATGAAAAAATGCTCACCATCTCTAGCAGTCAGAGAAATGCAAATCAAAACCACCCTAAGATACCATCTCACTCCAGTAAGATTGGCAGCCATTAGGAAGTCAAACAACAACAAGTGCTGGCGAGGATGTGGGGAAAAGGGTACACTTGTACATTGCTGGTGGGACTGCAAATTGGTGCAGCCAATTTGGAAAGCAGTATGGAGATTTCTTGGAAAGCTGGGAATGGAACCACCATTTGACCCAGCTATTCCCCTTCTGGGTCTATTCCCTAAAGACCTAAAAAGGGCATGCTACAGGGACACTGCTACATTGATGTTCATAGCAGCACAATTCACAATAGCAAGACTGTGGAACCAACCCAGATGTCCTTCAATAGATGAATGGATAAAAAAAATGTGGCATTTATACACAATGGAGTATTACTCTGCATTAAAAAATGACAAAATCATAGAATTTTGAGGTAAATGGATGGCATTAGAGCAGATTATGCTAAGTGAAGCTAGCCAATCCCTAAAAAACAAATGCCAAATGTCTTCTTTGATATAACGAGAGTAACTAAGAACAGAGTAGGGAAGAAGAGCATGAGAAGAAGACTAACATTAAACAGGGATGAGAGGTGGAAGGGAAAGGGAGAGAGAAGGGAAATTGCATGGAAATGGAAGGAGACCCTCAGGGTTATACAAAATTACATACAAGAGGAAGTGAGGGGAAAGGGAAAAATAATACAAGGGGGAGAAATGAATTACAGTAGAGGGGGTAGAGAGAGAAGAGGGGAGGGGAGTGGAGGGGAGGGGGGATAGTACAGGATAGGAAAGGCAGCAGAATACAACAGACATGAGTATGTCAATATGTAAATCAATGGAAGTGTAACTGATGTGATTCTGCAATCTGTATACAGGGTAAAAATGGGAGTTCATAACCCACTTGAATCAAAGTGTGAAATATGATATATCAAGAACTATGTAATGTTTTGAACAACCAATAAAAAAGGGAAAAAAAAGAAAATAACAACAAATGAATGTAAACTCTCCTTCCTCCCACGTTTCAAGAGTTTTTTACTAGTCCCATGAGACGCAATCACTGTTACCAATGTGTTCTTTGTTTTTGCAGAAACATTCTATTTCAAAAGGTAACATGTTGTTTTCTTGCCAGTTAAAATATCTGCTCTACTTTTTGTGCCACTTGTACCATTAATTGTGAGCATTGTTTTTCCTAAATTCAATTCAGTTTTGAGGTTGGTGAGATTCTACCTAGATTCTGGCAATGGATGGTTGACCCTTGCTTTTAGTATTCATCTTCATTTGTTTTTAGTATTCATTCATCTTCATTTTATATTTACATAATGTTTTAGTCAGGTTTTTCTCTGCTGTGACAAAAAGAAATGACAAAAACAGTTAGTAGAGGAAAAGATTATTTGGGGGTTCATGGTTTCAGAGGTCTTAAACCATAAAAGGCCAGCTTCATTCCTCAGGGCTCAAGGTAAGGTAGAACATCATTGTAGAAAGGTGTGCCAGAGGAAAGCAGCTGGGAACATGGCACCAGAAAGGAGAGAGAGATAAAGAAGGAGAGAGAGGTGGCAAGTGGGGTGGAGGGAGATAGAGAAAGACCTCTGTTCAACAAAAACAAAATATAAATCTCAAAGGCACACCCGCAGTGACTCACCTCCTCCAGAAACACCCAACCTGCCTGTAGTTACCACTTAGTTTATTCCTATCTGTTTTAAGGCTCTCATAAACCAATGATTTCACTTCTAAACCTTCTTGCACTGTCTTACACATGAGCTTTTGTGGAGGATACCTCACATCTAAACCATAACACATAGGTAGTTATTTTAGTCTATTTTGTGCTACTGTAACAGAATACCTGAAACTAGGTAATTTATAAAACCTCTGTTTTATAATTTTTTATAATTCTTGTTTCTTATAATTCTCGAGGCTAAGTTCAAGATATAGGGTCCCACATCTGATGAGGGCCTTCATGCTGTGTCAGCTCACAGTAGGAGATGGAAAGGCAAGTGAGTAAGAGAAAGCAAGAGGAGACCAACTCATTTTTATAGCAAAAGTACTCTCATAAGGACATTAATCCATTCACAAAGGCAGAGCCCTCATGACCTAATCACCTCTTGTTTTACCTTTCAACACTGTATCTTTGGGATTGAATTTTCAGTGCAAGAACTTGGGGGATCAGATTCAAACCATAATAGCATATTTTTGTGATTAATTTTGTTCAGAACTTCAAGTAACACTCACTTAAAATTCCAATTCCTAGGAGAGTTTTATATTTTTCTCATTTGGTATTTCTGCTTTGGGATTCTTTTGTATTAATTTTTATTTTATTTAAATTTCATTTTTAAGTAATTTTTTTATGATATACCACCATAAATTATTTTTGAAAAGATATGAAAAATGAATCAATTATATAAAAACAATACTTCATTATTGTGTTATAAAAAATAACTCTCTGGAGTACCATCACTAAGAACTTTGAAAAATAAACCTTAGTATAGAAGAATTCTGTACCAAATATTAAAAGGCACTTTTATTGACATGAAAAGATGTTTATAGAATTTTTCTCAGTCACAAAAAGAGGAGAAGGTCTCATAGTGCTGGGCATACTGAAATGACTTTAATGCAGTATTGCTTAAGTGAGCCTATATATACCACTATCTACATATCCCAATTATCTATCCCCAATCTATATATTCCCCTTCTATATATGCCTATATGTATATATGCACGGGAAGAGGTCTGGAAGAGAGTGTGCCAAAGAATGAAACTCTGTGGGTGATGCATCTTGCATAAATTGTATAATCTCTCATTTATACTTCTATTGGTTATGAATTTTTCATATATACATGTGTAATTTGATCAAAAGTTTGATGTTTATAACATACACTTGACAATTTTTTCTTTATATAATTGTTATGGTCAGAATGCCAAAGTTTCAGAGTCAGGCAACATGTTAACATGCAATTAACATATTTTTTGCAAACTTTATCTAGACTTGCCTCTAACTTCAAAGCTATCATAGGGCAAATTGCATCAGTATTTCTTAATATTATTCAATAGGTTGTAATTTCTGTTTACAGGCAATGCTCAAAGGTTTGAAACCAATTTTATGTCACACTTAACTGTGAATGGGTCATTTTATCCTAATTCCTTATCAGTTTCAGAAATATTTCTAAAATAAAGTTTCCTAAGAAATGTAGAAATCATGTTTTTCTTTTTAATTACACCATATCCAAATACTATTAAGTAAATCTCTACACTAAAATAATAAAGTTTTGTAATTTGTTCATAATGCACAACATATATTTTCTAAATCAGAAATATATGTTTTCAAAATCAGGAAAGTCATGAAGCTTCTTATATAGAAGCTAGATATTAAATATTCAGGCTCAGTTTACCAGGACCTTGATTACACTACATGATCTCTTCTGTAAATGATGAGCTACTTGTAACATCAAAGCACAAGATATATTATCTCTTCCTCCTCATAGCCCATGACCTAAAAGCTTTTCTTTTTATCTTTATATGAAAGAAAAACATACTTTTCAAAAAACCTCAGCAGATCATGGACATTGTGTGCATCATGTAAAATAGTCTGTGCACATAGTTTTGCTTCTAAACAAGTGACTTTTCCTCCCAGTATTATACTTTTCATTATTGTTATTATTTTTCTTTGGAGAAAAAGAGAAAGGAACTTTGTTATAAATAATTTGTGAGAAGGAAAATACCTCCTACATAACAATATGTATCTATATGTTCACACACACACACACACACACACACACACACACATACATATTGTTTGTTTTCTTCCTTTCTCCCAAGTAATCCAAAGATCTGAAAAATTTTTACTTTTCAGACCAAATACTGGTCAGTTTTCTTTTAGAGTTTCTTAGAAAATAATGGAAGAATATTTAATCAGGTAAAATATTCCTGGGAATATTTTCCCCTGAATTCAGGAAAAGTTATAGGAATTCAAACTTTGCATGGACATTTCTAAAAATGAAAATTAAAAGTAGATTGGACACTTATAATGGAGCTAGAATTCCTTGAACAGTGAAAGGGAATGCCAGTGTGCTTGCCTTCTTTTCATGCTCTATCAAATACAGAATATTGAGAGCAACACAAAGATGTATATAATTCACAACCAGAATACAGGTAAAAGGAACTTTAAAAAAAATACTATCCAAAAATTTGCCTTTTATCTGACCTTAATTGTACTTCACAGTATTAAATTACATATGTAGGGACTTTAATCATATTATTTCTATTTGTATTAAGATGTAAGTGATAAACAGCTTGTGTTTTTAATGATAATTTCATGTAGTTAAATGAAAAATGGTAGTATTCAACCTTGGACTCTAAATACATCTGCTTTGTTTTATTAAAAATTCCATATCCCAAAGTTTATTCAGCTGGTCTAGAATCACTACTAATAAAAGGAAAGAAATTGAGAGGAGATATTTTTGGTGATTTGATCACGAAGCTGAAATTAGATCCTTGGAATTAGACTCTTTTGTTTATCAAATAAAATATTGAATGTTAATTGGAGAGGTGGTATGCTCTGGAATGTTTCCAAATATTTCAGAGTTGTTCTGGCATGAGATCATCACCATGTTAGATCATCAGTTGGCTGAGATGGTAGTGCCATTGCATGATGCACTATGGTTTTAAAACTCATTAAGAAAGGCATTTGAATTACTGGACTAGATCATGCTACTCTTCTCCCAGGCAAGTATAGGAATACATTTTCTTGTACTAACTTTAAGTATTCAATGTTTAATTAATCTTCATCTTATATTTATTATTTTAATAATATTTATGTAATTACCCATCATGTATCAGACACTTATGTATATAGAAAATGAGACTATGATTCCTACTATTAAATACCTTAAAATCTTTTAGAAGAAACTGTCACTGATGCAGTTACAAAACAGTAAATCAATTAGCAAATGCAATGAGGACACAGTAATTAAGTAGAAAATGCTTTGAGAAGAGGGCACATTTCTCTCCTAGAACACACACATTACACTCCTCAGAGTTAAGTTCTTAGAGTATAAAAAGTCCAGAATTTAGCAAGAGGGGAAGTTGGGCAAAGCCATTCTGCACAGAGGAACAGTGCATTTCAAATAAGGTATGCAGGTTACCATGGAAAGAGGCGCATGGAAAAAGAACAGGAGATGAAACTGTTCAGCTAGGCATAGACACCTATGTGAAAAGTTTTAGAGATGGGATTTTGTATTATAGTTCAAACTTGAATATGTTCAAGTTATAATCAAGTTATAATGTGAACACTGGAAACATGAAAAATAATCAGATTTTCAGCTGGGTATCATCATATTGACTTGGAGAAGTCTGTGATTGGAAATAAAGATTTTACTTAGGCAGTACTTTGGAAGTGGGGCTTAATTATTAATTGTTCCCTTTACACTACTGACTTTTTATTGGGGTCATCCATATCTAGTTTTCTGATAAATACTAGATAGATACAGATTTTAGTAAAAGGGCAATTTAGAAATGGACACATTCAGATATCTTTATTATGCTCTCTCAAAAAAGTCTTACATGAGGCCAAATTTGAGTAACTTTCTAAATATGAAGGGGAAGAAGTCTTTAATCTCTTTTGTATGCAAACATATTTAATTGAGAGTGAAATATATGTAAATGCATGAATATAATTTAATGCATAATGTTTCAAGTGCTAGATTAAATAATATTTAAAGAAGGTTACAATCATATATTGAAATGTGGAAAGGGCTTCAAAATGTATTTGACTATTTGGAAAAGGATAAGCAAAGGTACCAAATAGTTTATTTAATAACTGAAGAGCTTTAATAACTGAAGAGTTTGGATGATCTCAAGTTTATATAAGAAAGTTTTTGATGCAGAACTTCAGAGTAACGCTAGGCAGTTTTCCATGAACTTTTGGTAGAGATTATAGGGTTTTTTTTTAATGTAGACAATATGAAATCACTGGAAATTTTTAAGGGAAGGGTTAATTAGTTCAAAATTATAGATTAGAAAGACCACTACAACTGAGTACTGTATGGGGAAACTGTATGTAGGAACTATTAGAGGAAAGAGATGGTTAAAATATTTCAGTAATCTCAATAATAAAAAAATTAAATGCTAAATTTAAGTTTCCCTTTCTTAAACTAATCAAAATGCCAGCAATTTTATTATAGTCATGCACCACATAACATTATTTTGGTCACAAAAAGATCACAAATAAGACAGTGGTACCCTAAGATTATACCACCCATGACATTATAGCCATCTTAGTTTGTGTAAATACTCTATAATGTTTGCACAGTGACAAAAATCACCTAAAAATATATTTGTCAGAAT
This sequence comes from Ictidomys tridecemlineatus, assembly GCF_052094955.1. NCBI lineage: Eukaryota > Metazoa > Chordata > Mammalia > Rodentia > Sciuridae > Ictidomys > Ictidomys tridecemlineatus. The sequence continues at coordinate 64,221,451 of NC_135484.1, read as the reverse complement.
GTGTCCCATCATTAAGTGACACATTAGTGTAACAGAAAGGTTTGGTATAGTAAATTGTGTCTCCTTCAATTTCTGTGTTCCTACTACCCAGAGTAGACAATAAAGCCATAAATGAGTGAACACCTTTATAATGATTTGCTCAAATTTTTATTTTAAACCAATCCTTACTATACCAATTTTTAAAAGTCTTATTATGTCAAATTAATATTTCCCTTATTAATTTAGTTAACTTGGGGTCTAGATAGTGAAACCTCGGTCTTTACATTTATAGCTCCTGATAGGAAAAAAAAAAATACTTACAGTTCTAAGATGACTCTTGTTAAAAACTGCATGACTGTCAGACAGTTTTGTGGTCATTCCATGGAAAGGACATAGGATCCAGTGGTTCACCAAGGCCTTCTGCCATGGGTCTGCTTGTGGGTGTTTTGCTAAAATAGTTGGGGTCAGGGGAGGGTAGCCCAGTCTAGGTCTCAGTTTATTCAGTTTCAAAATGTAAAGTTTGGACTAAAATGTCAGTAAGACTTGTTCCAATCCTTACAGCCTTGTAAAGCTATGTTTATCCAGTAAATCAAAACAATTTTAAGCAAAACTTAAAATTTTCATTAAGATTTAGAAGGTTAAGGGTCATATGTTTTCTCTTTTTTGTGGAAGTTGGAGAGGAAAAAGGAAAGTTAGTGTGTGGGAGGGGGTGATAGCATGAAAAGCAAAGGGAGATCAGTAGAATAGAGGAAAAAGGTCCAGTGGGCAGGGGGAGCAGAGGAGGGAGGAAGTGCTGGAGAGTGATATTGGCCAAATCATATTGTTATATTGTATAGATGTGTTAATATGTAACTAGAAATCTCATCAATATGTACAACTATAGTGCTCTAATAAAAATGTGAAAAAATTTCATTTAGTTACACAAGCACCAAAAACTGGTCTAATCATTATGACTTTCTTAAAGTGTTTAAAAATACTTAATAATCCTGAAACTTAGCTATTGGTTTGCTATCCCTTTGATTTCCTAAATACTTTAAAAATGTTTAAACATGCAAACAAAAACATCAAATTCTTTGATTTCTCTACGATATGTTCACAAGCTTAGAGTCTGAGAGCTATACAGTAGGTTGCTATGATTCATGAGTTTGAAGACGTGATTAGAATATGTGAAAAATTAGGAGACTGGATACTACTGATATTGCTACTGAGGAAATCAGAACAAAATTTATGTTTGGATGTGGGAGGAGACCCTTCTCTAGCAGGAAGATACTTTGGTACTTAGGATCTGTGCATGAATGTTTCTTTCTAAGAGATTCTTCCTCCTGCCTGCTAAGTGATCACTATAGTATGATGATAGAATATCACTCATATTTATTTATGACTGAGTAATTTTATTGAGGACATTATAGACCATCCCCCACACTCCTACTGCCCTATTGTCAACACATATACGTTAAGGGCCCTAGAAAATATACACCACATACTATGTGCCTACAATGGAAGCACTGGTGATGAAATTAGCAAATTATATTCCATGTGTTTATAATTATGTAAAAATGAATCCTAATGTTATATATAATTAAAAAGAACCAATAAAATTTTTGGATTCTCAAAGAAAATACTAATGAAAAAAAAAACAGTTATAAGACTGAGGAACTTACTGGTTTAATAGAAGACATGAAGTCTGATTCACAGTGATAGGAATATGGTCAGAAGGGTTATTTGGTACATATATAATACAAATAAATCCTTACTTCTGAAAGCCTAGATATTCTTTCTATTTTCTTGGATGTTTCATACTTTCAAATTCATAATTACTTAAACATTACAAATATTAACAGAATTTTTAAAATCAGGGTCAGAAATTCAGGTTGTGATATACTTTTTACTAGGATTCTTATGTGGAATCAATGATTAAAAACAATTTTTATTTAAATTTATTTATTCTAATTTGTTATACATGACAGAAGAATACATTTCAATTCATTGTAAGGATATAGAGCACAATTTTTCATTTCTCTTGTTGTACACAAAGTAGAGTCACACCATTTGTATCTTCATACATTTACTTAGGGTAATGATGTCCATCTCATTCTACCATCTTTCCTCCCTGTCCCCTCCCGTGCCCCTTCCGTTTCCCTCCTTCCCCTTTGCCCTATCCAAAGTTCCTCCATTCCTTTCATACCCACCCTCCCGCCGCCCTGCCCCATTATGGATATTTCTCTGATATTTCTCTGATATTTCTCACATATCAGAGAAAGCATTCGGCCTTGTTTTTTTGGGGATTGGCTTACTTCAGTTAGCATGATATTCTCCAACTCCATCCATTTACCTGCATATGATTTTATTTTATTTTATTTTAATGCTGAGTAATATTCCATTTTGTATATATACCACAGTTTCTTTATTGATTCATCTACTGAAGGGCATCTAGGTTGGTACCACAATTTAGTTATTGTGAATCATACTGCTATAAACATTGATTTGGCAATATCACTGTAGTATGCTGTTTTTTTTTAAATTAAATTATGTATTCATTCTAATTTGTAACACACTATGGCAGAATGCAATTCATTTCATATTAAACATATATAGAGCACAATTTTTCAAGTCACTTATTATACATAAAGTATCTTCACACCATTAGTGTCTTCATACATGTACTTAGGATAATGATGTCTAACTCATTTCACCATCATTCCTACCACTTTCCCCTCCATTCCCCTCCTCTCCTTTCCACTATCTAATGCTCTTCCATTCCTCCCATGCTCTGTCCACCCAAGCTCCTTGTCATCGCCATTACGAGTCAGCATCCTCACATCAAAGAAAACATTAGGCCTTTGGTTTCTTGGGATTGGCTTGCTTCACTTAGCATTATATTCTCCAATTTTATTCATTTACCTGCAAATGCCATGATTTTATTCTCCTTTAATGCTCAGTAATGTTCACTGTGTATATATACCAAAGTTTCCCTAGCCATTCATCTACTGAAGGGCATCTAGGTTGGTTCCATAATTATTTTGAATTGTGCTGCTATAAACATTGATGTGGCTGATTCCTGTAGTATGCTGTTTTTAAGTCCTTTGGGTATAAAACGAGGTGTGGGATAGCTAGGTCGAATGGGATAGCTGGGTCAAACTTTCATTCCAAGTTTTCCAAGGACTCTCTATACTACTTTCCAGATTGGTTGTACCAGTTTGCAATCCCACCAGCAATTTAAGAGTGTGCCTTTTCCCCCACATCCTCTCCAACACTTATTGTTGTTTGTATTCTTAATAGATGCCATTCTGACTGAAGTGAGATGAAATCTTAGAGTAATTTTGATTTGCATTTCTCTATTTCTAGACATGTTGAACATATTTTTATATATTTGTTTATTGATTGTATATTATCTTCAGAGGAGTGCCTGTTGAGTTGTTAGCCCATTTATTGACTGGGTTATTTGTTTTATTGGTGTTAAGTTTTTTGAGTTTTTTTATATGTCTTAGAGATTAGTGCTCTATCTGATGTGCATGTGGTAAAAGTTTTCTCCCATTCTGTAGGTTCTCTCTTTACCTCACTAATTGTTTCTTTTGCTAAGAAGCTTTTCAGTTTGAATCCATCCAATTTATTGATTCTTGATTTTATTTCTTGTGCTATAGGAGTCTTGTTAAGGAAATTAGGGCCTAATCCAAATAGAATGTCTCTGAAAAAAACAACATATTTCAACATTGTGAAAGATATCTATGCAAAGCCCCAGGCCAACATAATTCCAAATGGAGAAAAATTGGAATCATTCCCTCTGAAAACTGGAACAAGTCATGGATGCCCTCGTTCATCACTTCTATTTAACATAGTTCTTGAAACACTAGCCAGAGCAATTAGACAAAAGAAATTAAAGGGATATGAATAGGAAAAGAAGAATTCAAATTATCACTATTTGCTGAAAACATAATTCTATACCTAAAGGATTCAAAAATTTCCATCAGAAAACTTCCAGAACTAATAAATAAATTCAGCAAAGTAGCAGGATACAAAATCAACACCCATAAATCAAAGGCATTTCTGTACATCAGTGACAAATCCTCTGAAAAAGAATCTAGGAATACTACCCCATTTACAATAGCCTCAAAAAATAAATAAATAAATAAAATACTTGGGAATAAATGAAAAGGTGAAAGACCTCTACAAAATTACCTTAGAAGATGAAAAGATCTACCTTGTTCTTGGATAGGCAGAATTAATATTGTCAAAATGGCCACAATACTAAAAGCACTATACAGATTTAATGAAATTCCAACCAAAATCCCAATTACATTCCTCATCAAAATAGAAAAAGCAGTCATGAAATTCAAAATAAGAGACACACAATAGCCAAAGCAATCCTTAGCAAGAAGAGTGAAGTAGGTGTCGTCACTATACCAGACCTTAAACTATACTACAGAGCAATACTAACAAAAACAGCATGGTACTGGCACCAAAATAGACTTATAGACCATGGTAAGAATAGAATAAACAGAGACAAACCCACATAAATACAGTTATCTCATATTAGACAAAGGAACCAAAATATACATTGGAGAGGATATAGCCTCTTCAACAAATGGTGCTGGAAAAACTGGAAATCCATATGCAGAAAAATGAAATTAAACCCCTATTTCCCACCATGCACAAAACTCAACTTAAAGTTGATAAAGGAGCTAGAATTTAGACCAGAGACCCTGAACCTAATAGGATAAAAAGCTTTGTATATGTTATTTCAGAATCTTGTAGCTTTCAGGGTTTGGGTTAAGAAATCTGCAGATATCCTAATTGGTTTCCCCTATGTGTAATCTGATTTTTTTTCCTTATGGCTTTTAAAATTATGTCCTTATTCTGTATGCTAGGCATTTTCATCATAATGTGCATTGGTGTAGATCTGTTGTGATCTTATACATTTGGTATCCTGTAAGCCTTTTGTATTTGATTTTCTAATTCATTCTTCATTTTGGAAAATTTTCTGATATTATTTCATTAAATAGATTGTTCATTCCTTTTGTTTATAACTCTATGCCTTCCTTTATCCCAGTAATTCTTAAATTTGGTCTTTTTGTGTTATTTCATAATTCTTGAATGTTCTGCTCATAGTTTCATACCATCTTCAGTGTTTGGTCAAATTTCGTTTCAAGATTTGTCTTTATTATCTGACGTTCTGTCTTCCAAGTTATCTAATCTGTTGGTGGTGTTTTCTATTGAGTTTATAATTTGGTTTAATATTTTCTTTATTTCAAGGATAATTGTCTTTTTTCCCCTAGAACCTCTATCTCCTTATTGAGTAATCTTTTGCTTCCTATACTTGCTTATGTAGCTCTTTATCAAAATGATCTTTTGCTGCCTGTATTTGCTCTCTAATATCATCCTTTAATTCACAGGACCGTTTATTTATGTATGTCCTGAACTTCTTCTTTGTCATTTCTTCTGTTGTGCTGGCCATGGACTTTAATAATGTAGCATATTGCTTTGTTTGGGGCACTTTCTTCCCTTATTTTTTCATGTTGTTTGTCTTCTAGCACTGCATATCCGAGGTGTTACAGTTTTTACCCTATAGGCATATAGTCCCTGCATAATTCCAATACTGCTCCTTTAAGAGGGAGAACAATTTCAACAGATCCCCAAACAAATAATATATAGCCTTAAATTAAAAGGCCCCTATTAAGACATTTATGGTTTTGTCACAATATACAGAAATGGCAAGTTCAATTATTATCTACAATATAAACAGAAGATTTGTAAAAATGTCTACAGTTTCTGATGAACAAAGAGAGAACAGGGGCTGGGGTGTAGGGTGAGATGTTAAGGAGATAGGAGGTAAGGATATAGAGTTATTAGACCTTAGAAAGCATGAAAGAGGAATCTAAAGAAGTTGACTAGTAGCAGGAGAAAAGAGAGAAAGTGATTTGGAGGGGACAAGTAAGTGGAAAGACAATAGAGAGAGTACAAAAAGCAAACCAACAAAAAAATTAAGAAAAATTAAAAAATGTAAATATAGGAGATAAAAGAATATACAACACACCTGTAATATATAATCAGACACTCCAGTCCTAAGTATCCTAATTATGAAAGTACTTGGTTTCACAGATGTTGGGGATGTGAGGTGGGAGCAGAGAAAGAGAGAGAGAGAGAGAAGAAAAAAAGAGAAAAAAAATCTCAAAGAAAAATACAAGCATTGGTTTTGTTGGAGATCAGCATCTTTTCTGCTTCCTTTCTCATCCAATAAGTGGGGTTGACTGTTATTTGCCGGTATCTCCACCTCAGGATGGTGAAGGTGATTAGGGTGGGAGGGCTGGTCTTGGGAGCAGAGCTCCTAGAGGTGGGGTATAGCATTTTCCAGTCCCTTATGGGAAACTGCACCCCAAGGATCTCTTTTGGGGCCCACTCATGTGATGTGGGTGCCTGGTCTTATCTCCTTTTATCACCTGTAGACCTTACAATTCCTTGTCTCTAATTTTGTCTCTAAACTATGTCTCAATCACCCCCTCCCTTTCTATTTCCCAATTAGGAACATCTCTCTTCAGAGATCTTGTGGTTTGTGCCCTGAGGGCTAAGCACTTGTTGCAGAGAACTGTTTTTGTATTGGGCAGTTCAGGATCAGGCTTTGTAGCTGCAAACACTGTGCTGGGTTAGTGACTGCAGGGGAGAAGGAGGAGTTGGGGGCTACAGGTACCTTGATATTGCTCCTAGCCCCCAGCAGGTGTCCCACACTGGGAGTTGCCCCAACTAAAGATGGTGATAAAGTTTGCCTAAGATGGAGGTGGCTGCTTTCAGAGAGGGGGTATTGAATTGGGTCTATTCAGGTGGTGGTGTTGGGCAGTGTGTTCAGAGATGGAGCTCTGTGTCATGCAGTGTTGTGGCTGGTGGCTGTGTCCAGACCCTGTACAATGTCCTCAGGTGCAGGCTACCACAGGTAGGAGACTATGGCAGTGGTTGCAGTGTTTCAAGATGGAGGCGATCTGGAGCACCCCACATTGGTAGATGGGATCCATATGGGAGTGGCAGCTTGAGGTATTGCACATTGGCAGTGGCAGGGGATTCCTGCATGGGAGCCATGGCGAGGATTCCTACATGGGTGGGTGACCAGGTGTTCTGCACGGGCGTTGCTGTTGGTGGCTCTGCTTGGCCATGGCAGCAATAGATACTGTGTGGGGAAGTGACCAGGGGTTCTGTGCTGATGCTGAGGCCTGGGGACCTGTGCAGGCACAATTGCTGGGATTCCTGCATAGGTGCAGCTATTAGGTATCCTCTAATAACTCGCAGAGAAACAGTATTCCTACTATTGAATCCCAGAGTGACACAGAATACAGCCTCCCACTAGCCTATCATATCGGATCTGATTAAAAAAGAATTTATGTGCATATAGTATGTATCTTAATAGGTATTTGTTTGGACAGATTATGGGACTGAGAAGTCAGTTCAGTCATGTTTTCTGAGCTGAAACTCTTTTTAAAGACATCATACACCCTGTCTTTGTTAAGAGTTAATGATAAAAGGTAAGCAATTCTTATTGAGAAGTAAAACCATTCTAAAATAATTACTTTGCTTTATTTCATTAAAATAGGTCCCTATTATGTTTTTCTCATTTTTTCTACATTAAGTTTTCTTATGTCTTTCTATTTTTGTGGATTTCACATTTTCCACACCTATGGCAACCAAAAATAAACTCTATAAATTATCTAATATTGCCTTAGCTTTTTAGTATTCAAAAGATTTTAAAGAAATGCATAATAAACTTGATAAGTGAAAGGAAGGTCTTTGTAGATTTTAACAAAAGTAATAATTCAGTTTTGTGATTTTAAAAAATTTGTTTTTTTAGTTATACAGGAGAATAAAGTATATTTTGACATATTTATTCAAACAGGGGGTACATCTTATTATAATTAGAATCCCAATCTTGTGGTTGTATATAATGTGAAGATTCACTGTAGTGTATTTATATATGTACATAGGAAAGTTATCTTAGATTCATTCCTATGTCTTACCTATTCCTGCCTCCTCCCCCTCCCCTTCATTTCCCATTTGTCTAATCTACTGACCTTCCATTCTCCACTTGCACAATTATGTGTTAGCATCTCATTATTAGAGAGAACATTTGACCTGTGGTATCTAGGGACTGGCTTATTTCACTTAGCATGGCAGTCTTCACTTACATCCATTTTTAGGCAATTGTCATAACCTCATTCTTTTTTATGGCTGAGTAGTACTCCACTGTGTATATATACCACAGTTTCTTTATTCATTCATCTGTTGAAGGGCACCTAGGTTAGTTACATAACTTAGCTAATGGGAATTGAACAGCTATAAACATTATATTAGGCTGATTTTAAGTCCTTCAGGTATATACCAATGAGTGGGATAGTAAATGGCAGTTCTGTTCCAGGTTTTCTGAGGAATCTCCATACTGTTTTCCATGGGAGTTGGACCAATTATACAAGTGTAGCACCCACAATATATAAGTGTACCCTTTTCTCCACATCCTTGCTAGCATTTATTGTATCTTGTATTCATATTTGTTGCCATTCTGACTAGGGTGAAATAGAATCTTAGGTAGTTTATTTCTCTGATTGCTAGAAATGTTGAACATTTTTTCATATATTTGTTAACCATTTGTAATTCTTCTTTTGTAAAGTGCTTGTTTAGTTCTTTTGCCCATTTATTGATTGGGTTATTTGTTTTAGTTTTGTTAAGTTTTTTGATTTCTTCATATATCCTGGAGATTAATGGTCTATCTGAAGTGCAGGTGGCAAAGGTTTTCTCCTATTCTGAAAGCTGTCTGTTTATATCCTTAATTGTTTCCTTTGCTGCAAAGAAGCTTTTTATACTGGACATGGTAGTACACACCTGTAATCCCAGTGGCTCAGGAGGTTAAGGCAGGAGGATAGTGAGCTCATAGCCAGCCTCAGCAATGGTGAGGCACTAAGCAACACAGTGAGACCCTGTCTCTAAATAAAATACAAAAAATTAGGCTGGGGATTTGGCTCAGTGTTTGAGTACTCAGTTTAATGCTTGGTACCTGGTGAAGAATAAGAATAAGAATAAGAGGAGGAGGAGGAGAGGAGGAAGAGGAGGAGGAAGACAAGGAGGGGGACGGGGAAGGGAGAGGGGAAGGGGAAGTGGAAGGGAAAAGGGAAGGGGAAGAAGAAAGATTTTTGATGCTGTCCCATTAGTTTGGTGCCATCCCATTTTTTGAATCTTGATTTTGCTTCTTGTGCTTTAGGAGTTTTGTTGAGGAAGTCACTTCCTGAGTTGACAAGATGGAGTGTTTAACCTAAATTTTCTTCTAATAGGTGCAGGATTTCTGGTCTAATGCTTAGGTCTTTGGTCCACTTTAAGTTGAATTTTGTGCGAAGTTAAATTTTATTCTGCAACATATGGATTTCCAGTTTTCCCAGCACCATTTGTTTAAGAGCCTATTTTTTCTTCAATGTCATAAAGTCATTCTTTTTTATGGCTGAGTAGTATTCCATTGTGTACATATCCCACAGTTTCCTTATTCATTCATCTGTTGAAGGATACCTAGGTTGGTTATGTAGCTTAGCTAATGGGAATTGAACAGTTATAAACATTGTAGTAGGCTGATTTTAAGTCCTTCAAGTATATAGGGTATTTGTCTAGTATGAGATAACTCTATTTATATGGGTATTCCTCTGTGGCTTCTATTCTGTTCTAATGGACTTCATGTCTGTTTTGGTGCCAATACCATGCTGTTTTGTTACTATAGCTCTATAGTGTAATTTAAGGTCTGATATTGTGAGGCTTACTTTTGTCACTAAGAATTGCTTTGACTATCCTGGGCCACTTATTTTTCCAAATGAGTTTCATGATTACTCTTTCTATTTCTATGAAGAATGTCTTTGGGATTTTAATAGGAATTGCATTAATTCTGTATAGAGCTTTTTGTAGTACAGGCATTTTGACAATGTTGATTCTCCCTATCAAAGAGCAAGAGAGATCTTTCCATCTTCTAAGGTTTTCTTCAATTTTATTATAGAGGTCTTTCACCTTTTTGATAGATTTAGTTTGTTAGAATTATTCCCAGGCTGTTGTGTTTTTTTCTCCTTTTGCAATTGTGAATGGGATAGTTTTACTAATTTTTAATTCCGTTGGTTCATTACTAAATTGATTTGTGGGTGTAAATCTTATAACCTGTTATTTTGCTGAATTTGTTTATGAGCTCTAGAATTTTTTGGTGGAGTTTTTTTTTTTTTTTTTTTTTTTTTGGTCTTCTTAATGCAGGATCATGTTTTTGGCAAATAGGGTTAGTTGAGACTCTTCTTTTCCTATTTGTGTGCCTTCAATTTATTGTTTGGCCTAATTGCTCTGCTTAGAGTTTCAAGTATTAGGGTGAATAGGAGTGAAGAAAGAGGGCATCCCCATCTTGTTTCAGTTTTTAGAGGGAATGCTTTCAGTTTTTCTCCATTTAGAAAGATGTTAGCCTTCGGTTTAACACATAAAGCTTTTACAATATTGAGGTATGTTCTTGTTACACCTAATTATTTAGTGTCTTGAACATGGAAGAATGCTGCATTTTGTCAAATGCCTTTTCTACATCTATTGAGGTAAACGTGATTCTCCTATTTAAGTATATTGATGTGGTGAATTACATTCATTGACTTTTGTATGTTGAACCAACTTTGCATCCCTGGAATGAATTCCACTTGGTTATGGTGCACTATTTTTTAATGTGTTTTTGTATGTGATTTGTGAGTATTTTAGTAAAAATTTTTGCATCTATCTTTATCAGTTCTCTTTGCTTGATGTGTTTTTGTCTGGTGATACCAGCTTCTTAGAATAAGTTTGGAAGGACCTCTTCCTAAAGGAACAGTAGGCTTATTATTGGGACACAGCTCTTCTACTCTAAAAGGACTTATGATAAGTCCTGGGGTAATTGATCCCGATTATGAAGGTGAAATAAAAATTATAGCCAGTTCTCCAAAGGGTATATCAGTAATTTCACCAGGAGATAGAATAGCACAGTTACTAATAATACCCAGCCTACATGATAAATTTTCCAGTTGTACTGTAGAAAGAGGTTCCAAGGGATTAGGCTCCACAGGTGTAGATTGGGCTATGCTTTCTTTAAATTTAGATTCTTGCCCCATACTAAAACTAAATATTCAAGGACATGAATTTATTTCAAAATAGTGAAACAGCTAAAAGAGGCTGTAACAACCTATGGTCTTCAAGCACCCTTCACTGTAAGCTTGGTCGAATCCATTAACAACTTGAACATGACACCAGCAGATTGGGCTAATATGTGTAAAGCTGTGCTAATTGGAGGTCAATACCTGTTATGGAAGGTTGCCAATGAGGAATTTTGCAAGGAGACGGCTAGGCGAAATGCAGCAGCTGGTTATCCTCAGAGAAATCTAGATATGTTGTTAGGAAAGGGACCTTATGAGGATCAGCAGCAACAAATTGCATATGATCCTGGCATATATGCACAAATTGCTGCACAGGCAGTTAGGGCATGGAAGACTTTACAAGGACATTGAGGTTTACAAGGTCAATTATCTAAGATAATACAAGGAGCTAATGAATCTTATGCTGAAATTATAGATAGCCTTATTCAAAGAGCTACCAGAGTTTTCGGGAACACAGAACAAGCAATGCCATTAATAAAACAACTGGCTTATGAACAAGCAAATAGTTGGTGCAGAGAAGTCATTAGACCATGGAAACATGAAGATTTAAACACATATATTAAATTATGTAGAGACCTTAATGAACAAGAGCAAGTCGTGGCAGCTTCAGTAAAATAGGCTTTAGATGCCAGAGACATTAATGAACAAGGGCAAGTTGTGGCAGCTGCAGTAAAACAGGCTTTAGATGCCAGGCCAAGAACATGCTACAATTGTGAACAAACAGGACATTTTAAAAGGAATTGCCCCATAGGAGGAGGGTTTAACAAGACTAGGTATCAAAGGAGTAGAATACCAGGTATTTGCCCATGATGCCATAGAGGGAGACATTGGGCTAATGAATGCCATTCTCAAACCACCATAGAGGGTACTCCATTACCAAAAAATGAACAAGGACCAGGTGTTTATCCACGATATCATGGAGAAAGGCATCGGGCTCTGTTGCCAAAAAATGGAGAGGGGGGCCCAATGCTCCGGGGCCCAAAACCACAAATATATGGAGCACTGGAGAAACCCAGAAACACCATCAGGGTAGTGCCCAGGACACATTGTCCATCAGATCCCTCATCAGACAAACCAGAGGGAGTGCAGGGTTGGACATCTGCGCCTCCACCAGATCAGTATTAACTCCAGAGATGGGAGTTCAAATCATTCCCATAGGGGTAAAAGGACCTCTTCTCAAAGGAACAGTAGGCTTATTATTGGGATGCATCTCTTCTACTCTAAAAGGACTTATGATAAGTCCTGGGGTAATTGATCCCGATTATGAAAGTGAAATAAAAATTATAGCTAGTTCTCCAAAGGGTGTATCAGTAATTTCACCAGGAGATAGAATAGCACAGTTACTAATAATACCCAGCCTACATGATAAATTTTTCAGTCGTACTGAAGAAAGAGGTTCCAAGGGATTAGGCTCCACAGGTGTAGATTGGGCTATGCTTTCTTTAAATTTAGATTCTTGCCCCATACTAAAACTAAATATTCAAGGACATGAATTTAATGGGCTACTGGATACAGGTGCAGACCTTAGCATCATCTCTCATCAAGAATGGCCAAAACATTGGCCATTACAACAAGCCACTCAAACGCTTTCGAGGCCTAGGAGTGGCGACTAATCCCCATAGAAGTGCAATGGTATTAAATTGGAAGGATCCTGAAGGATGTGAGGGAACTTTACAGCCATATGTATTGGATCATCTTCCCATAAATTTATGGGAACGAATGTCCTAGATCAATTAGGTTTGACATTAACAAATAACATCAATCAAAATGCACCCACTATTATGGCTAGACAAAGTTTTAGGAAAGGAAAAAGATTAGAAAAACAAGAACAAGGTATAGCAGCACCAATACAAATAGATCAAGGAACAGACAGACATGGGTTGGATTTTCAGAAAGGGCCACTGAGACAATAAAAATTACTTGGAAATCAGAAAGACCAGTATGGGTTCCTTAGTGGTCCCTGACTAAAGAAAAGATACAAGCAGCCCATGACCTGGTCAAACAACAATTAGCAGAAGGACATATACAACCTTCTGTATCTCCCCATAATACTCCCATTTTTGTCATCAAAAAGAAATCTGGTAAATGGAGATTACTGCAAGATTTAAGAGCCATTAATAATGAAATGGTCATTATGGGACCTGCTCAATCAGGGATTCCTCAATTGTCTGCTTTGCCAAAAACCTGGTATGTTTTAGTTATAGATATTAAATATTGTTTTTTTTCAATTCCAATTCATCCTGAGGATAGTCCACGTTTTGCATTTACTATCCTTGCACTGAATCATGAAGGTCCTGATCAGATATATGAATGAAAAGTACTCCCTCAAGGGATGGCTAACAGCCAAACTATGTGTCAAATTTATGTTAACAAAGTAATCCAGCCACTTAGAAATCAAAATTCTGAACTACAAATATTTCATTATATGGATGATGTATTATTAGCACACAAAGATAAAAACACATTGCTACAATGTTATGCCACACTTACAAACTTATTAAAAAATTATAATCTAGAGATAGCAATAGATAAAGTATAATTAAATTTTCCAATTAATTATTTAGGAGTTCTATTATCCTCAACCATGGTCTGTCCACCAAAAATTCAATTATGAGTAGATCAACTCAAATCACTTAATGACTTTCAAAAGTTATTAGGAGACATAAATTGGATAAGGCCTTATCTAGGTATTCCAACAGGAGAGTTGGGACCTTTATTTGATATCTTAAAAGGTCCATCAGATCCAAATTCACCCCGAATGTTAACGCCTGAAGCAAGAAAGGCATTAAAAATCATTGAAACATATATGGAAAATATACATTTGGATAGCATTGATATAAGTTTGCCTTTATTATTTATTGTACTACCAACAAAAAAATTCCTACAGGAGTATTTTGGCAAGAAGGTCCATTATTATGGATACATTTATCTTATTCTCCTAACACTAGTCTTACTAGGTATCCTGAAGCTGTAGGACAATTAATACTCAAAGGAATAAAAGCAGCAAAGGGAGTGTTTGGAATTTCTCCCAATAAAATTATTACTCCATATACTATGAATCAAATTGGTGAGTTAGCTAATGAGTTAAATACTTGGGCAATAATCATGTGCAAATCTAATGTTTTATTTGATAACCACTTACCATCTAATCCTTTATTGTCTTTTTGGTCATTGCATGCTATAATTTTTTCAAAAATGACAAGAAAAACACCTATCATGAATGCTCCAAATATATTCACTGATGGGTCAAATAATGGTACAGAAGCAGTAGTTACCCCTGATCAAACTTTTACATTTTTAGTACCCAAACAATCAGCTCAAAAGGTAGAGCTTATTGCAGTATTACAAGCTTTTGTGATGTTTAAAGATTCTGTATTTAATTTATTTTCCGATAGTCAGTATATAGTTAATGCTATAGTATCCCTTGAAGATGCTGGTAGGATTTCCCCTTCCTCTACTGTTTTCTCCTTGTTTTCCACTAAACAAAGTCTAATTTGGGACAGAAAAAATCTATTCTTTATAGGACATATTAGGGAACATACAGGATTGCCTGGAGCCCTTAGTTTGAGCAATGATTTAGCAGATAAAACTACATATGACATACATATTTTCTCTACACTAGAAGAAGCTACAAATTTTCATAAAAAGTTCCATGTTAATGCTAATACTTTACAAAAGCGTTTTAAAATAACTAAGGAACAAGCTAGACAAATAATAAAACAATGTCAAAATTGTGTGACCTTTTTACCACAAGTTAATCTTGGAGTCAATCCTAGAGAATGGATACCTAACCATATTTGGCAGATGGACGTCACACACTTTCCAGAATTTGGAAAATTAAAATATTTGAACGTTACAGTTGATACTTCTTCTGGATTTTTGATGGGCTCCCTTCATGCTGGAGAAAAAAACTAAAGATGTTATAGCTCATTGCTTACAAAATTTTGCCACTGTGGGCGTTCCAAAACAGTTAAAATCAGATAATACCCCTTCTACCTCTTTTTAAACAATTTTGCTCAACATTTGGCATTACTAATATAACAGGAATCCCATACAATACACAGGGAAAAGGCATAGTTGAAAGAGCTCATCAAACTATTAAAATGTACTTATTAAAGCAAAAAGAAGGAATTGGGAAGGGGTATATATTCCCCAAAGATAAACTTAAAATAACCCTTTTTACTCTAAACTTTTAAAATTTGGATTCATCAGGGCTTAGTGCTGAAGAAAGGCATATGTGTCCAAAAAATGAACATAAGCCCAAGGTACTTTGGAAGGATATTCTAACAGGACAATGGAAAAGTTCTGACCCAGTAATTGTCTGGAGTCGGGGGTCTGTTTGTGTGTTTCCACAGGGAGAACAGCAGCCGATTTGGATTCCAGAGAGATTAACTAAGGTCCTGACCCAGTGATTGTCTGGAATCGAGGGTCTGTTTATGTGTTTCCACAGGGAGAATAGCAGCCAATTTGGATTCCAGAAAGATTAATTAAAGTGATTTCTACAGACCAAAAAGAAGATGATTTGGCTCAAATCCATAACAACTGATATCCAAAACTCCAGTTTGATTATTCTTACATCTGGCTGAACCAGGATGCTTTTTTCAATATCTATTTTATTATTGCCCTTTGCCATATTATGAAGTTCTATTTTGTTTTTTGACCTCATACAGACCTAGGTTAATGTTTTGCTGATCAGTTCTATTTTTTTTGACTATAGAGTTTTTAAACATTGCAATGGAGATTTCACCTGTAAAAAGTTATAAGGCCTTTACTATTCTGTTATGTGTTGTATGTATTAATGTGTGCACACTTGTGTTTTGTGTTATATGTTTGAATGTACATATGTCCATATATCATATATAATGAGCGCTCATGAAAAAAATGGATCCAAATATTTTTTTGTCTTCATGTGATTTAAATGGTTTAATTTAAATTGGGTAAACAGCTTTTGAGGATTGTTTTAATATATGAACAAAAAAGGAGGTTAACAGATCTGTTTGTTTACTTTCACCTTTCCTTTTCATTATATTTAATAATTCTGTTGAAGATAAGGTACATTGTTAAGAAAATTTTCTAAAAAAAAAAAGAAAATTGTTTTCTTTTAGTACCTTCTGGAATGTTATTTAATTTTTTCTTTAGCCATTATTGCCAGAATTCCTATCTTCATTTAAGTGCCAGTGAAGACAAAAATAAAACCAATCTACAGCTTCTGCAGTAGCCATCACTGAACTGCTTGCAAAACTTGTCTAGACTATGTATCACTTGTATGCATTGTGAACTCACTTGTATGCATTGTGAACTATCTGTTGGTGCAGCGACTTGTGGTAGTGTTGGGGTATTTTTGCTGATGATATCATCGGTGGTACAATTTTCCCAAAAGGAGCCGTCAATTGGCTTGGTGTATCTTCCTCCCTTCTGCTTGTCATGGTCATTCAGCTAAAATTTGGGGGCCAACAGAGGTGAGGCAAAGAACCTCACCCCCCTGCTGATACAAAGACCTGTCCACAGGTGTGGCTGTATACTGGACCAGTAGTCAGTGACAGGTAAGATCCAATTACAATGGTACCAACCTAAGACAGGAGGCTGACGCCTTGAGGTCAGCTCATCCGATAACGGGTAAGGACCATATGTACTATTGGACAACCTAAGGCAGGCATGGTCCCTAAGCCACATGCTTGTTGTTTAAACAGAGAGGGGGAGATGTTGAGAGCCACAGCTGAAGGGGCCCCAGCAAACTTCCAGCTGCCAGCAAACTTCCAGTTGCCAGCAAACTTCCAGCTGCCAGTAAACTTCCAGCTGCCAGCTGATGTTTGGCTCACAGTGGCCCCAGCAACTTCTAGCTACCAACTGATTGGCTCCTCTGCGGTGATGCTCATTGGGCTGTTTCTCTGTCCTTTCAGACCACGGAGCTGCTCATCGGGGGATTTTTTTGGCTCCGCCCATGTGACCCAGTCAATCTGCCTCAAGAGCAGGAAGAGTGGGGGAGGTGGAGAGGCTTGTGGGAAGCCAGTGGTGGCAGTTGGGCTCTTAAGGTTTTCCTGAGGAGCTGTTTTGTTTGGCATGTGTGGTTTTAAAAATAAAGTTTGTTTCTTTTGACAAGTGACTCCTGAATTGTGCCCAGCCAGACTGTGGCACTCCTTTACATTTTTTAATATCTTAAATTTATTTATAATAGCAGAATGTATTACAATTATTATTACATATATAGAGCACAATTTTTCACCTCTCTAGTTGTATACATAGTATATTCACATTAATTGTTGTCTTCATACATGTACTTTGGATAGTAATGATCATCACATTCCACCATCATTAAATATCCCATGCCCTCTCCCTTCCTTTTCAACCCTTCTACTCTATCTAGAGTTCATCTATTCCTCTCATGCTCCTGATCCCTATCCCACTATGAATCAGCCTCCTTATATTAAAGGAAACATTTGGCATTTGGTTTTGTGGGATTGGCTAACTTCACTTAGCATTTTCTTCTCTAACTCCATTCATTTACCTGCAAATGCCATGATTTTATTCTCTTTTATTGCTGAGTAATATTCCGTTGTCTATATATGCCATATTTTTTTCATCCATTAAAAAACAAATAACCCAATCAATAAATGGGCCAAGACCTGAAGAGACACTTCTCAGAAGATGATGTACAATCAATCAACAAATACATGAAAAAATGTTCATCATCACTAACAATGAGAGAAATGCAAATCAAAACCACTCTAAGATTTCATCTCACTCCAGTCAGAATGGCAGTAATTATGCATACAAACAACAATAAATCTTGGCAAGAATGTGGGGAAAAATATGCACTCATACACTGCAAATTGGTGCAGCCAATATGGAAAGCAGTATGGAGATTCCTTAGAAAATTGGGATTGGAACCACCATTTGACCCAGCTGTCTCTCTCCTCAGTCTGTACCCAAAGGACTTAAAAACAGTGTACTACAAAGACACAGTCACATTAATGTTTATAGCAGCACAATTCACAATAGCTAAACTGTAGAAGCAACCTAGATACCCTTCAAAAGATTAATGGGTTTCCTCATTTTATATTTCATGGAATAATTTGAGAAAAGTTGGTGTTAGTTCTCTCATGAAAGTCTGGTAAAACTCAGCAGATAATACATCTGGTAAATCTGGTCCTGAGCTTTTTGTTGTTGGTGTAGGTGGTGGTGGTAGGCTTTTGATGGTGTCTTCAATTTCATTGCTTGAAATTAATGTGTTCAAATTTTGTATTTCCTCCTGATTCAATATGGATAAGTCATATGTCTCTAGAAATTTTTTGATATCTTTAAAATTTTCTGTTTTATTGGAGAGTTTTCAAAATAGTTTCTGATTATCCTTTATATTTCAGTGGTGTTGGTGGTGATATTTCCTTTTTCATCACAAAATTTTAGAAACTTGAGTTTTTGCCTTCTTTCTCTTGGTTAGCATGGCTAAGAGTTTAACAATTTTATTTATTTTTACCAAGAACCAACTTTTTGTTTCATGAGTTTTTGAAAAAAAAAATTTTGTTTAATTTCATTTATTTGTGTTCTGATGTAATTATATCCTGTCTTCTACTGTTTTTGATGTTGATTTTTTTCTTTTTCTATAGCCTTGAGATGTAATGCTAGGTTATTTATTTGGTGGCTTTCTATACCTTTAATGAATGAGTTCAATGCTATTAACTTTCCTCTTAGAACCACTTTCATAGTGTACTAGAGATCTTAATACGTTGTGTTGCTATTCTCATTTACTTCTACATATTTTTTATTTCACCCTGATTTCTTCTATTATGCATTTATCTTTCAATAGCATATTATTTAGTCCATGCCCCAGTTGTTATGGTAGCTTCAATTTCTTATTTTATCATTGGTTTCTAATTTTGCTCATTATGATCTGATAGAATGCAAGGTATTATCTCTATTTTTTTATTTTGTATTTGAAATGCTTTGTGGCCTAAGATATGATCTGTTTTAGAGAAGGATCCATGTGTTGCTGAGAAGAAAGTATATGCAGCCCTTGATGGATGAAATATTCTATATATGTCTGTTAGGTCTGAATTATTAATTGCATTCATTAATTCTATAGCTTCTTTATTTAGTTTTTGTTTGGAGGATGTATATAGTGATCAGAGAGGAAAAGTCACCAAGTATTATTGTATTGGGGTCTATTTGATTTTTGAAATTGAGTAGAGTTTGTTTTATGTACACTGGTGATCCATTGTTTGAGTCATAAATATTTATGGTTGTTATGTTTTGTTGATGTATAATTCCCTTCAACAGTATTAAATAACTGTCTTGGTCTCTTCTGATTAACTTTGACTTAAATGTTCACTTTATCTTATATGAGGTTAGAAACCCATTCTTCTCAAAGTAAGCCAATCCAATGAACCAAATGCTGAATGTTTTCTCTGATATGTGGATGCTAACTCACAATAAGAGCAGCTGGGCTAGAGAATGAATTACTTTAGATTAAGTAGAGCAGAATGAAAGGAGAGGAGGTAGTATTGGGGTAGGAAGGGTAGTAGAATAAATAAGACATTATTTCCCTATGTACATATATTATTACACAACCAGTGGGATTCTACATCATGTACAACCATCAAAATGAGAAATTATACTTCATTTGTGTACGATGTATCTTAGTGCATTCTACTGTCATGTATATGTAGTTAAAACAAAAAATATATAAAAAAAGAAACCCCTGCTTGTTTAGGAGAGCCATGTGTAATTTTTCCCCCTTCTTTTACCTTCAGTCTGCAGTTGTCTTTGCTTATGAGGTGAGTCTCTTAGAGACAGTATATTGTTGAATTTTGTTTTTTAATCCAATCTGCCAGTCCATATGACTTACATTCAGTGTTATGATTGAGAACAAATTTTATACCCTGTCATTTTGAGTTATTTATGGTTATTAATTCGAATTATTTGATTGACTATTCTTCTAGTGTAGTTCTTCTCTTTGCCAGTTTTCAATTTTATTTTTCATTTCTTCATGAAATATTTTATTGAGTATATTTTGTAGTGCAGGCTTTCTAGTACTGAATTCTTTTAACTTTTTTTTTATCACGTAAGGATTTTATTTCATCATCAAATGCGAAGTTAAATTTTGCCAGGTATGATATTTTTGGTTGGCATTCATTTTCTTTCAAATCTTGGTATATGTTTTTCCAAGATC
The DNA here is from genome assembly GCF_052094955.1 of Ictidomys tridecemlineatus. Classification (NCBI taxonomy): domain Eukaryota; kingdom Metazoa; phylum Chordata; class Mammalia; order Rodentia; family Sciuridae; genus Ictidomys; species Ictidomys tridecemlineatus. Next base: position 64,201,150 of record NC_135484.1, on the reverse strand, counting down.
TCTTTACTTTTAGCTCATGGAATGGGAAAAATGCTGAGATCTGGATTGGTTTTCCTCTAAATATGACCTGTAATTTTTCTCTGGCAGCCTTTAAAATTCTATACTTATTCTCTATATTAGGCATTTTTGTAATAATGTGCCCTGGTGTACATCTGCTATAAATTGGTATATTGGGAGGCCTGTAAACCTCCTGCAATTTATTTTCCATCTCATTCTTAAAGTTTGGAAACCTTTTTATATGATTTCAGTGAAAAGATTATGCTGTATCCTGGTTTTTATTTATAAGCCTTCATATCCTAATAAATCTTAAGTTTGGTCTTTTCTTGTTATCCCTTATTCCTGGAAAGTTTTATTCACAGTATCTTAAGATCTTTTCTCCATGGTCAACTTTATTTTCAAGATTATATATTTTTTCTTCAATGCCTGAAATTATCTTCCATGTGGACTAGTCAACTCATAATAATTTACTTTGAATTTTAATTTGGTTTAGTGATTCCTTCATTTTGAGAATTTCTGATTGATTTTTCTTTTGGATTTCTATCTCCTTATTGAAATGACATTATACTTCTTGGATATTTTTTCCTCTGATTTTACTTCTTACTTTGTCTTTTATCTCACAGATCAGTTAAACTATGAACTTTCTAAATACCTTCTGTTACATTTTCTCCATTGTGATATCATTAGATTCTATTAATAAGGTATTTTGGTTCATTTAGGATTTTTTTCTCCTTGCTTTTTTATATTGTTTGTATGTCTACTCATTTATCAGTAGACATACACACATGAGGTAGCAGAGCATCTCCCCTATGAATTTATAGTGTCCCTGAAAGTGTCTAGTATCTCATGTTTTAGCGGGAGACAAATAATAACAACCAAGCAAACAATATACAGCTTTAAACTAAATATTTAGTTGCTATTTTTACATCTACAATGTTAATTGGCAGTAGAAACAGAAATAGTATGGTAAGCAATTGCCAACAGTAGAAACAGTATGTTTACATAAGGGTTTGCTATTCACAAATGGAAAAAGGAAAATGGAAAAGACATGTGGGATGTAGTAATTGTGAGGGAGGATGAGAGGGTGTACTATTATAGAGTTAAAGGAAGAGTGAAAGAGAGAACAAAATAATTTGGCTATTAGTGAAATTAAAAAGACAGAATGAAAAGATAAATAGGAGAAAAATAATATAAAACAAAAGTATACAAATTAAAAACCCTGCTGGCCACAGGAGGATCACAAGTTCAAAGCCATTCTCAGAAAAAGCAAGGTGATAAGCAACTCATTGAGACCCTGTCTCCAAATAAAATACAAAATAGGGTTGGATATGGCTTAGTGGTCAAGTGCCCCTGAGTTCTCTCCCAGTACTCACTCCCTGCCCCCCCCCCCAAAAAAAAAACAAAAACAAAAAACAAATCTAGTCCTCCATGGACAAAGTCAAAAAATCACTATTTTCAAGAACTATGAGAAATGAGAAGACTTATACAAATATGTATATGTACAAATGTCCATGAGCCATTAAGCACAAAAATTGTTAATAAGATTAAAAAAAAAAGAAAAGGTTCTTTATTATTATTATTATTTTTTGGCAGTGCTGGGGATTGAACCTATGCAAGGCAAGGACTCTACCAACTGAGCTACATCCCCAGCCCCCAAGAAAAAGTTTCTTGTTGGAAGATTAAGGAATTGATTCTGTTGCAGTGATCAAAAATTCTCAATAATATTATTTGTTATTTATTCCCAATTGTCTTTCTTGTGTTTTTTCTTGATGTATCTATGATTCACAAGAATAGTAGTTGGAGGCTTTTTTTTTTTTTTTGAAGCTAGTCAATTGCCTGTTCTCAGCTTCCCTGCTAAGCAGCATGAGGTGGGGAAGGCTGGTGAGTATTGTCTACTCCATTCACAGTGAGTGGTTATAGTAGAATTCTGTAAGAGAAGTTCCCAAAGGCAGAACTCCTAGAGGTGGAGTTTGTGTCCTTAGTATTTGTTGAATGACATTTGGTCTGAAGCTTTTAAATCAGCACAATTCTAGAGTTCAGTTGATTCTGATCCTGCTGGGAATGTGCATCCCTGGAGTATCCCCTGTGCTCCACTCATGTGGTGGTGGACCCAGTTCTTCTCCCATTCCACCTTCCATGGCTTCCATATCTCAGCCTTCTGGGCTCAGTCCCCAAAAACATGGTTCAAAGCACACCCCCCCACACACACCTGATTAAGTTCCTGGTCCTCATCAACAGTCCTGGGAATGTGGAGACTCAAAGTGTGAATTTCACCTGGTTTTCTAGTGCTACTCTGGGTCATGTGGTGTACCTCTGCCTGATTACATTTTGGGACTCAGCTGAAATTACACAGGTATAGGTACCTGGGTTTGGACCCCTACCCACAGGCTTCTATAGGGCAGCAAGTAATAATGGTGGCTGTCTTGGCAGTTTCTTGGCACAGCATCTTTCCCACATGAGAATTTAATGTATTTCATCCACAAGATCAGTTTAACAATGTCCTGACCACTGATTTCTCCATTTCAAGACATGCCATGGTGCCATTTGAAATGCAGGTTTTCTTAGTTCCCCTTTCCAATTTGCCTGTGGTAGATTTGCATTAGCTGCCACCACCACTAGTGGTGGTTTTTTTCTTTCTTTTTAAAATTTTTAAATTTTATTCTGTTCAACCTTTTGAGTCCATAGACTGTTCTGAGAGTCTGACATTAAATACCAGTAAGATTTCTCTTACTCACCTCAAAGAGAAGCTCTCTGTCTGCTTTGCTGTTCTCACATCATGGAGCAGCTTGGAAAGTAACCTCTTCTATTCTGCCATCTTGATTTGAGTCTGCTTATTTTATCTATGTCATCCTAGTTTCTGCATATACAAAAAAATTTAGTACCCAGGTACAGTGGTGCATGCCTGTAATCCAAACAACTCCCAAGGCTAAGATTGGAGGATTGTAAGTTCAAAGTCAACCTCAGCAATTTAGTGAGGCCCTAATCAACTTAGTGAGAGTCCATGTCTCAAAATAATAAAATATTAAAAGGGCTGTGGGATATTGCTCAGTGGTTAAGTGCCCCTGTTTTAAATCCCTGGTTCCCCCTCCCTCCTGTAAAGCAATAATTTTAATTATTTAAATAGTAAATACTTTTCATATTATTAGTTTGTATATACTGCAAGATTCTCAACTGTACAACCTAATACCTTAATATTTCATGAAGCAAACTTAGTTTGTGAGGGACGTGTGTCCTAAAACAGAGTTAAAGAACTAAATGATTTTCTGTTCCAATGACATATGATACATTTCTTTTTGTATAAATATTAATCAATACATTAATCAGATCTCTTGATAGTGAGAAAAACTTTAGGAAGCATTGCCTTGGGTAATTTTTAATTTGTGCTGAAAAGTTTTAAACGTATGCTATTTCAAATCAAAGTACAAGTGTGAGTAAATTATGTATGGTGACTTCTTGTTGCTTAAAGCTTCATGCAAAAGAAGAATATTTTTATTTGCATCTCACTAATATGCCAACATTTACTCCTGTTTGCCACAAGTAAAATGGATCGAACATCAGACAGCTCATTATAGAGACAAGTAAGCTGCATTCCCAAAGTTGGATGACAGAACAAGTCATGGTGCATATTGTAATTTTAGAACTACTGTACATCTTCAAGCTGTCTAAGTTAAAATGCTTACTAAGCACTACATTGGAGCTGTCAGTATGCTTCATGGGGTGGTAATTAAATAAAGGCAGTGCTATGGTTTTGTGGAGTTAAGCCAATATCTGATGTATTCTAGAAATCTCTTCTAGAGAGCTGCTTCTTTGGACCTTAAGTTTTGAAAAAGTAACTTTCACCTGCATGGACTAATCTTTCATTAAAAACTCACTTTTTAAGGGTGCTCACTTAAAACATCCATTTTTGACTGTCAAATCAATATCTAGTTTGTCTAGCGGAGAACTCAATTTTGTCTGCTGTGCTGCCCTTGGCAATGTTAGGCTTTCTGCAGTACTAAACAACAAGATTTGAATGTGATGGGAAGACCTAAAACAGAACTACAGGAAAGAACAGTAATTATTTAATTCATGGTAATTTTCACTTTTTCTCTGGAATTTAACCCCATAGTTTAATAGAGAATTGTATATATAACTTAATAGGAAATGAATACTTTTGTTCTTTTATACTTAGAGATGTTCATTTGTTCTTTATAAGCTGTGTCACTGATAAAAGCATGCTACAGAATAGCACTGGGATAAGTGAACTGTGGTCCAAAGGACAAATTTCAATTTTTTTCTGCATCTATTTTAGTGAAGTTTTATTAGAATACGTCCATTTTCTTATTATTTTCTGTAGTTGCTACAATGGCACAACTGAATAATTTTGATAAAGATTTTAAAGTCCCCTAAAAGACTGACTTATTTATACTACCTGACATTTATAGAAAAAAAAAACAACTTTTGACCACTGGTCTAGAATACAGATTTACAAATTATTTGCTTTTGCAACTGTAATGAGAAAGAATAAAAATATTATTTCAGATGATATTTATTTTCTTTTTTCAAAGTGGAGAATATTTGTGTGTTGCTTTAATTAAAAAGAAATGTCTAATAGTATCTTATGATAGGATATAGGTGCTTAAATGCAAATCAGTATACACCTTCAGTTGGATAGTTTAGTAAGTTTGATTTCTTCAAAGTAAAATATTTCCCAAAGTATGTTATGAGATTGGCATAGAAGAGAAATTGAAAATAGGGCTCAGGTGAGGTAGTGTAGTGGTTTTTAACCATACACTTATTACAGGCCTGGAAACTTTATGAATTTGGTTAGTCGGCTTCCTTTACCAACTTGTTCTTGGCAAGATTTCCAAACCTCTAGCTGTATTATGGCTGGGAATTCATTGTGTATAGCAGACTATTTCTTATGGATGACTCAAAGATAGTTTCTGGGCCAATTAATATATACATTTTTAATCTGTCACATTTACTTTCTCCAAAAAAGTAAAATAAACTTGTTAGAAAATAAAACGTATATATGTGTTAAGTTATTTTTTAATTTTTGATATCTTCATTAACTGTGAAATAGGTGTTCGTGTGTGTGTGTGTGTGTGTGTGTGTGTTTGTGTTCACAATCATGATTAAAGAAAGCTGGTAGAATTTGTTGTAATGAACTAGTTTCAAAAATGTAGCTTTTTTATAAGATATCTGGCAGAAGAATAATAGATAATGATGCAATGGTTCACATTAATATTTTCAAAAATTGATAAGAAATCATCACTCAGAGCCAGCTTGGCATTTTCCTATAAGACATCCTATTTAGGACTCTGCATCTCAGCTATGCAGTTCTGTGAATTTGAATCCAACAGAGAAGATGTAGCTTTCATACAATTTTCTTCTGTTATAAGAACCATAATCGTTCTGATGGAATACTGTAAGCCTGAATCACTTAAGTCATATCTGATGACAGCAGGTGTTCTTCAGGTAGTTACAGGATGAGGAGGGCACATGTTGTTCATTGCATCTCAGCATCACCCATGTAGACTCACTGTGGCTCTGGGTACTGGGTATTCAGGCATCAGTCATGGAGAAGGATATGAAAATATTACAACTTAGCAAATAAGCTAAAATATAACAGTATATTTTTTAAAAAGGCTAAGAAATCTAGGTTCAGAAAAACATTTAGAAACTCTTTCAATAGCAGTGCTAAGGCAATAGATGGATGAGATATAAAACTGAAGAATTAAGTATTTATATTATATATCTGAAAAAAATACTCTCTTTGTTGTGAATTAAACAAAACCTAGGGATTTTCAGATTTCATGCATTACAGTGTTAACTTTCATCAAATTTTGAGAGAAAGCAACCTATTTTATTCATATTATTTATAAGCTAAAGATATAGGATTCCTGAATTCTTTCTTTTCAAACACACATGATTTTAAATATTCACTTCTCCTTATCTATTTCTAAATGTCAGAGTTCTCAGTCAGACTTGAAAAATCTTTTACACAAGTCATTGGCAACCTCCAAATTATTCTTGGTGACTTTGATATCTCTCCTGCCAAAACTGAGACCACAGAGGTATACAAAAAAAAAAAAAAGTAAATAAATAAATAAAAATAAAATCACCTCTGTATTCCTGAATTCTGAATTCCAAGGTTTTAAGAATTTTAAAATAAAGAGCCAAAATTTGTGACATTGGGACAAATATAGCCTGCTGGACAGTCTATTGAATGGTTTTGAACAAAGTGGAAATTTTATTTAAACATCTAGATTTCCAAATAACATTGAAAATCTGGGATAGTTTGACATTCATTTTGTGTTAAATTTTTTCAAAGTTGTACATTCTGAAAATAAAAAAATATTAGATAGTACAAAGGGTCATAAGAAAATATTCTTAATCCAAATTCCATTTTCACATTTTTTTAAGTACTCTTCCACAAATGTTTATTGCTTATATTAACATGCAAGTGAAATAAACAATGGAATAATGATAAACATATTTTCAATGCATAAATATTTTTTATTTCATATTGTAACAATTGATAACTTCTTATTAACTTTTGTTACTTCACTGCTTCATGCTTTCTTTTATTCTATTTATGTTGTCATTGCTTACTATTTTTAAATTAAATTATTTAATAAAACTTGCTTTTTTCCTCTCCTACTTAAAATTATTATTATACACATTTCAAATGCTATCCCTATGATGTTTTGTAGGAATTGTGGTCCTTACAATGATATAGGGTGGAGGGTTTCACAATGCAAGGAATATGGGTTGGGAGGGTCTCCAGACACCCTGTGAATATTATGCGGCATTCTTCTTGGATAGCCTATCATTTATTTATATGGGCATCCAAAATTTTTTTCTGATAACTCATAATAGATAACCATTCTTATGGAAATAAGATCCTTTTCTTGATAATGACAGGAAATTTTAGCCAGATTAATATAATTTTGACCACTTAAAAAAATCTAAAGCAGAGAGCCTAACCTAGAATTCAGGTCTTTTGACCTTTATTCTGTTTTACTAATTCTTTTCACTGACATATTGAGTTTCAGGAATTTGGGGGCTTACAGGGAAGAAGACATGCACGTGAGGTAGCAGTGGCATACAAGAAGCTTTAGTTGGTGGTGTTTCAGTGGGTTTGTACTTGGAGAAAATTTTCTCACAGCAGGAAACTTTCCAAAGATAATGTTTGTGGTTGAGAAAGGAGGACCAGACAGGGGTGCTATGAGTCCAGATGAGGTGTCTCATTGAAAGATGGAAAATCTAGGTCAGAAGGCTCTAAAAAGGAGCAGAATATTGGTGTCTTATTTATAGGCCTAGGGTTAGCAGATGATAGCTGCAGGTTTACAGAATATGAAAATCAGGTAGGCTCTAAATGGCTAAATCTCTGCTTATTTGGACTGTATTTGAAATAATAGGATTTGTAAAAATCTGGCTTTGTTTTCAGTGGGCTTTGTAGCTAATGGTGGTAGGATAATGTAAAGAAGTAAAAAACAAAGGACCAATGAAGACAGACCATGTTTGTCTCATATAACAACTAGACCACACTGCTTTTGTGCACATGTTTTGTCATACAACATACTCAAAATATACATAACATGTATACATAACATGTATTCAAAAACCATTCCCTCCTTGCCTTCTTCAGACTGATCTCTTATATATTTAGATTAATATATGAAATATGCATAATTTAAAAACAATTTGTAAAATTGTTTTGGGATGATTTAAAACTTTCAATAAATGATACAATAATACCCATAGCTTTTTGCTTCCTGGTTACCCTAATTGAGTTGGTTGGAATGGATACAATTGATACATGTAGATCAAGTTTATTTGCCTTTATTGCTAAACAGTATTTCATTTTGTGAATACAGTGTGATTTTAAAGCAATTTTATATCAATATCCATTGAAATTGTTTCTAGTTTTTCATTTTTGCAAATGATACTGCAGAGAATATTCCAGGACATGTTTCCTTTTGTAAAGGCTTTACTTGGCTATACCTCTTAAATATTATGGAATTAAATTGACAAATTCCAAACCCCCATATGCATAGGTCTGGTGTTATAATGAAATTATACATAATTCATATTAATAAATTTATAATTTGGGCTTATAAATTTTAGGTATACTTACATATAAGAATTATTTTAACATATGATTATATTATTCTTACCTGCCATTTTACTAAGCTTATTTTTAATAAAGATGCATCATTAATGTTATTGCTTGATTATTTTTCCCAATATGTGGTTTTGGTAATCCCCCAAGTGCACAGATAGTTGTGAATGTTTTAATCACAGTTTTGTATTTAGGAGAATATTATGTTGAAAAACCTTCATGAATCTAGCACTGTTGCTTGATTAATGATTTATTAAATACATTAGAGCAATTAGAAAAATGAGATTTTTAAAAAATGTTTTCCTCTACAGCTCAAGTAATTTAACTCACTCTCCTAAGAGATGTATATTGGGAAAAGTCATAAGTGGCAGGCACATGACATAGTAAGGATAATGATCATTGTAAATTGATAACTTCTAATGGGAAATATATACAGAGGTTTGGAATTACATTCAAAATCACTTGTTTTCTTGCATTTATTGTATGAAACAAACACATAGAAAGTGGTTAGCAAAAACAGGTAGTTTGAAAATATTTTAACATTTTTATCTAAACGAATGTCAGATTTTTTTAAAAATGAAAAATGCTAAGTATAATAAAAGTGTGTATTTATGCTCTCGGCAGCCAAATGTGCTTTTTAATGGAATTTAAATAAATGGAATTTTTATGACAAAAAAGCAACAGTAAAAGCAGTGATTATGTTTTTCATAGTTCATTTGCCTTCTTTGCCCTGCAGACCTTGTGTAGAGGAAAATGAGATCCTGAGTGAAGTCTACAATGTCATTGACTCTGAAGAAGGACTCAGAGACCCATTGGTGTTTAATGACCCTTACTGGCCTATGCAATGGGAACTGGTATGATCTTCAGAAATAGATGGTTCTTTGGCAATGTTAAGAAATATTATTTTCGTCATGTTTTAATGCAGTAGACAGACACTTTTATGCACTGCCTGCTTTTATCTATTGGTTTTTCTGAGAGAGACTTAGGAAAGTTTGATGAAATATTACTTGCAGTATATTAATGAGCACTAATCCTTTTAATTTGATTACATCCTTAGGGTTTGATTTAGTCCATAAAAGATACCAGTAAAAACCTAAGACATTTAAATTTATTCTGTGTAAACAGATTCATTACATAGAAATGTTGTTGCCATTCAGCCTTGAAGTTTTTATTCTTGAATAACTCAGAATATATTCTATTTTACATTAATAATGAAAGAGCTTCTATCTTTATGTGTTAAGTGGGTGTTGAAGCATTCTATAACAAACTTTTTTGTAATGCTTATTGTATTGGACATTTCAGAATCACTACCCTATAATTTGTAGAAAACCATGATAATGAAAAGATCTCAGAAAAGAACATGATTTTTTAGTGTACATATTTTTATTTATTTTTATTTTTTTCAATACTGGGGATTGAATCCAGGAGTGCTTCACTATTGAGCCACATTTTATTTATTTTTAAATTTTGAGACAAGATCTTGCTAAGTTGCTGTGGCTGAACTTGAACTTGTAATTCTCTTGCCTCAGCCTCCCCAGATTTGTAATATAGTCACACATCATCATGTCTGACTAGTGTACATAATTTTTAAAAAAAATTAGAAGAGAGGTACCACTGAGGATTTGGAAAGTAAATATTTGAAATGTGATGATGACTTGTTGATAATATTGGAGAGAAATTAAAAACCTTGTTATATCCATATGCTTGGCTCTTCCTAGGATTATAGATGATATTGTGTTTAGAGGTCCATTGCTGTGGAAGGAGAAAAATATAAAGTGAATTTAATCATTTTAATGAACCTAATAAGGTGAAAAATGAGAAATTTTGTTGGCAGTTCTTTCTTTATAACAATCATTGGCAATTACCAAGCCTACAGTCCGAAATGAGCTAAATACCCATGTTGGAAGATGTTCAGTTCATTTTTCTGTGGTTTCAATCATCTTTTAAAAATGAAACATGAATGGACAAAACTTCAAGTGATATATGTGACTAAATTTGACACTTCAAAGAAACAAACAAAGAACTCTAGAAGAAAAATTTCAGGAGTGCTTCAGTTACTTAGAGTTGAAATAATCAGAAGCTAGTGAACTAGAGTTAAATAGGATCATAAAAAATGTTGGTAAAGACTTGATTCTTTACCACAGAAGTGAAGCAGTTGCTAAGATTTTTTTGTAAAAATTAAGATAATAAATATTTCAGGCATTATTGGGTCACTGTAGGCCTGTGAGATATATATATATATATATAAAATCATATAAATTATATGATTTTAGTTTTAGTTCTCTAAGAATGTAGAAACATTCATAGTTTTGAGATATACAAAAATGGGTTATAGGCCAATTTCATTTTCAGGCCACAGTTTACTGAGAAAAATAGCGGGTGGGAGCTAAGAGAAAGAAAGGAGTCAGAGAAGAGAAGGCCACTCAGGTTTAGTTGTCTTTTAGGTATTAAAGTGCTGTGCTGAGCAATACATCACACTGGTATAAATCAGAGATGAGAGGTCAAACTGAGTCATATTAATATTACTATTCTTTTCAATATTATTATTTTCAGGTAGTACCACTCTATGGTATATCTTCCAGTATGGAAAAGATTCATTTATGTATCAAGAAAAGCCAAATACAAAATTAAAAAGATTTACAGTTTATGATTGGATGTTCTTTCTGAAACATATTCATAACACCAGACCTATTCTATATTACAGAATCTATCCTCCAATCAGAATAACCAAATTTATTTGGTTATTAAGCATGTCAGGTGGGTTGTGATGCCTTACCAGGGAAATTAGAAACCTTGTGCTGATTGCTACTTTTTAATGGTTTCACTCAGCTATCGGTTTTTCTCTCCTTTTTATTCACTGCCAAATTTCCTAAAATGTTAGTCCATTCTCATATTCATTTTTGTACTCATATACTCTTCAACCACCTGGGACAATACAGTTTTGTGATAACCTCCCACTTATCCCTGCTGTTCATTCCCCTTCCCCAACTTACTCTTTTAATGTAATAGAAACTTTCAGTTGCTTTCTTACTTGAATCATCATTATATACTTGTAACTATCCAGATAAAACCCTCAATGGTTAAAATTGGAGTCTCTAACTTATTATATTTTTGAGCCATTCATAATCTTCCTTTGTTGACTTGACTTGTTTCAATGCTGGCTGTTTTGTTCCTAGATACAATCTCTATACCAAATAGAACAAATCTCAAAGGAATACAAATGGACACGATTCCTCTCATAAATACTCTTTGCTTTTACCTGCTCAACACTCTTTCTTTTTTAAAATATTTTTTTAGTTGTAGAAGGACACAATATCTTTATTTTATTTATCTATTTATTTTTTATGTGGTGCTGAGGATTGAACCCAGTGCCTCACACATGTGAGACAAGCGCTCTACCACTGAGCTACAACCCTAGCACCTCAACACTCTGTCTTGACTAATTATTTCTTATTTTCCCAAATTTACTTGGACACTGTATCCTAAGACGAGATCTTTTTTAGAGTGAATTAGGTCACTTTTCCTCTGAATTCCCATAACACAGTGTAGCTACACTGCCATTTGAATGAGTGAACTGCTGGATGAATGAATGAATAAATGAATGAATGAATGCTTGAAAATTTGTGTGTGGTCTCAACTAGAATTATATGTTTAAATATAAAACCATATCTTATTCACCTCTACATTGCAAATCAGGGAAAGACATTTGGCATTTTTTATACCAAATAAGCGTTTATTTAATGAACAAATTTTGGAATGCATATATGAATGTAACTAACAGCTCACCACCTCTTTGGCATGCCACCTGGGAGGAAAGAAAAAGAATGGAAGTCTAGTGTACTTGGCTGTTCCCTTGCAGACACAGCCAGAACATTGTACTTGTGTGCTCTGTTCACATTTGAAGGTTCTCATCCTAGAAGAGGGAAGAATAGATATGGGATACAGCAATCCCCTCCAAATACTAATTAAAAAAACAAAACATTTTAAAATAAAAAGCACTTTTAGTAAAATGTAAATAACTGAATTCTCTCAATTTTCTACATTGTGTTTCCGACACAGTATCAATAAAAGACAGCTATCAATGAATGGGGAATTATAAATCTACCAAATAATTTTTGAGATTTGAGCAAATTTTTATGAAGATAATTAAAACTATTTTTCAATAGAATTGAAACTCAAATTATTTACCATTATTTGCCAAAATTTATCACAGCAATACTACAGAATATAATGTTCTCAAATTTGAGCAGAAAATTGTTTATATGGACTGATTTCACCATTTTAATAAATCAGTAACTAATATATTCAAAACTTTAAAATTAATGTTTAATATTTGATTCTATCATATTATTATTCTCAGTGAAAGAATAATTTTATTTTCATAAAATTACCTGAAGACAATCATGGTATTCTTTAGTTAGGCACTTGCAGAATTCTGATAAGGTAATGTTTTATACTTTTTTGTCATAGTATATTTTTAAAGATGCATTTCTTGGGGAATCTTATCAAATTTTTAAATATCATTGTATTTCTAAAGATTTGTATATAAATTTAATGCTGTGTCTGCCTAAATTTGTGCTAAAAATAGATCTTAAAAGAAGAATTTGAAAAATATTTTGACAATGCCATGTTTTCCAAAGTACTGTTCTAATGATAAAGAGTTTTAAGATCTTGTACTAGACTTTTATAAACCTGGGAAGTATTCCCCCATAATATCTATTGTAAGTGGTATAGAAGAGAGAGTGAAAGCTAAAAAGAAGATGGCTTATTTTTATTAGATTAAGTAGAGAAAATTTTTAAAATGCATTTTAATGTATTTAAAAATTCAGAAGGCAATGAAAAGAATAGTTATGATAACATAATTTTTAATTAGTTAAGGTAATCTACTTTTTTGACTTAATTCTGAAATTATTCTGAAATTAATTTTGACAAAAAGAGGTGTTGAATCTGTACATATTTTATTAAACCTGTTAAAAATAGAGCAGATACAGTAAAAGTGAGATGATAATATGAAATTTCATCAGTAGAAGGGTATCAGGAAACTCCAGTACTCTTGGAGTTCAATATTTGTGGGTCAAGTCTCCTTTTCTTTCTGTCAAGGTGCTTGTGTAGACTGTCACAGAAGAGGTAAGAAGGCCAATGTAAGGACAATGCCAAGAGTTTAGCTGTGCACTTCAGAAGAGAAGGAAATGTTTGATCTTTTAAAAATATATTTTGTTTTTTTAGAGGAGTGTAGGACAAAGCTAAATCCAGTGGAAGACACAAAGATTTCCCACATGCCCCCTCTTCCGTCACAAGAGTGGCCTCTCCTGTTATCAACTTGCCTAACCAAAATGGTATATTTGTTACAACTGATGAACTTACATTTATGTCAAATCATTTTAAAATGGCTTTTAGATTAAAAACATTTGAACTTTTAAAAAAAAGTTGCTATGACCTGCTATATCAGGAAAAATATAGCATTTATGCATAGACAAACGTAGATTCAAATTTTGGGTAACTCCAGAATGGGCCAATTATTAACACTTTAATCATTCTGAAAGTCTGCTTGAAAATATTTCTGAAATCTGTGAAGTAAGTATAGTGATTACTACTTCACGAGATTGTTTATAGGATTACATGAGATTGTGAAGACAAAGTATCTGGCACAGTGTGTGACATATGGTGGGCATTCAGCAAATAACATGATAGCAGACCAGATTTTGTTCCTACCTAAAATGGACTGATGTTCCCTAACATGGCAATTAAATCATGATGGGTGCTTAATAACATTAGATGACTAGTACTAGTAGAGGCTACTATTAATTCCTTTGTTATAATATAATCAAAATAATGTCCACATTAATAGTCTCCAAAGAGGGCTTTATCCCACCAAAAGTTGCCCAATCAGATCCATTAGTATACAGGATAAAGCATGAGAACTTCCATTTATACTTTATTTAATTTTTCATCTTTATAGTTAAAAATTTTCTGAATATATTATAACACAAATAATATATTAGCATATATTTTCATTTATAAATATTTATATTACACAGATTGTGATATATGCATGATGACTTACGGACAAAATATTTGTTGCAACTCATATCCTCAATAAGTACTCATAAAGTAGATGCCAAATCTTTTTCCAGAATGTTTTACATCTGAACAAGATAGGCATTAAATCTTTAAAGACGAGTCAAATATGGATTTTCACTTTAACAGGCTTAAAGTGTAAAATAGATGATGGCACATACTAATAAATAACTATATTACCAGACAGAAAACTATTATGTTAAGAAGATACAATTAAAGTCATTTATAGCTAGTAGGAAGTAACATGTGAATTGGGACTAGATGTGAAAACACTGGAAACAGAAGCATGAAGATGGGAAAATATTTTGCTGAGAGAAATCTCAAATGTTTGGTTAAGAAATATGAACTTGGCTCATATCAATAAAATTTTTAAGACTTTTTAGAAGAAAAATTGAATTATGCTTGAATACTATTGATTTGTTTTCTATATTCATTTTCAACACATTTTTCAAGCATTAAGGTCAGGTCCACTGCTAAATATGCAAAATAAAAATACAAATTATTTGCTGTTCTTGTCCTTAAAAGACTCACAGTCCAGTGAGATAGAAATGTAAATGTACTCACTGCATTTTATGAATGTTTGACAGAGTTATGGATAAAAGGAAAAAGGTTAATGGCAGGACAGTGTACTTATTCTGCTCAGGCATGTTGGAGAGGCTTCATTGAGTCAAGAGAGAAATAATCAGCTTATTTTGGGGTAGATTTTTTTTTTTGGGGTGTGTGTGTGTGTGTGTGTGTGTGTGTGTGTGTGTGTGTGGTTGGAATCCAGAGAAAGAGCAATGGAGAAATGGCTGGATAAGTTACATTGCATCTAATCCTAAAGGACTATGTATTTAAAGGACATTATGTGGAAAAGAAAGTAACACAATCAACTTCATCTGATGAAAGATGATTTAGATATCAGATTGAAGAATAATAAAGGAGATGAAGATGGGATGCAAAGAGAACTGATAGGAGACATCTAAAACTCAGGAAGATGAAGAAATTTCGATCTGAGTGCATAAAGTGGGAATAAAGGCCAAAATGTAAAACCAAACACATTTAATATGAAGATACTGGTATCTTAGATATGTATGGAAGAAGGATATGGCCAAAATGGTTTTAGATTGGTTTGGTAATATGGAATGTGATTATATTAATCTGTTAGGGCTATTGTAATAAAATACTAGGAATAGATGGCTTTAAGAAAACAATTATTTTCTCACATTCTCAAGTCTGGATGCTAAAGATCAAGGAGCTGACACTATTGGTTTCTTCTGAAGTCTCTTTCTCTTTGGCTTGCAGATGGTTGCTTTCTTACTGTCTTCTTGTTGCCTCTTCTCAGTGGGCCTATACCCCAACCTTAGGAACTCATGTAACCTTAATTATATTTAAAGACAATTGAAAGGTCTTTAAAAGCCCTATATTCAAATATATGCATACCTCAGAAATATGGCAGGTATACTCCCATACCACCTCAGTAAAGCAAATTTCACAATAAAGCAAGTCATAATTTTCACTTTCTTGGTGGTATATTAAAGTTATGTTTATTCTATACTGTAGTGTAGTAGGTGCATGCTAACATTATGTCTATAAAATTATATATATATAATTTTATAGACATAATGTTAGCATTATTAGCATCTTATTTTATAGACATAATGTTAGCATTATTAGCATCTTATTTAAATATACTTTATTGCTTAAAAATGCTAACAAACATCTGGTTCTTAAACAAGTATTTTTGCTGGTGGAGGGTATTGCCTTGATGGATGTAGATGGTCGATGACTAATTAGAGTAGTGGTTGCTAAAGATTGGGGTGGTTGTGACAATTTCTTAAAATAAGACAATGAAATTTCCTGCACTGATTGACTTTTCCTTACACACACACACACCCACACACACACAAAAAAAAAACAAAACAAAAAACAAACAAACAAACAAAAAAACTTCTCTATAATGTGCAAGCCTATTTAATAGCATTTTACCCACAGTAGAGCTTCTTTCAAAACTGGAGTCAATCTTCTCAAAATATGCTTTGTTTTATTAAATAAGTTTATGTAATTTTCTAAATCCATTGTCATTTTAACAATGTTCTTAGCAGTCTCAACAGCAGATTCCATCTTAAGAAACAAATTTCTTTGCTCAAATTTCTTTGAGAAGCAACGTCTCATTATTAAAGTTTTATCATGAGATTGTAGCAATTCAGTTACATCTTCAGGCTGCACTTTTTTTTAATCAAGAAGGCAATTTATTACTTTATTTTCAGCTGTCAATTGGGCATTAGTTGGTCATCCCTAGTCCTTATTCCCACTTCTGTTTCAACTCTAATACCTTTATTTTTTGTGTCTTCATATATGTACTTTGCTTATTTTTGTTTTATTTATTTACTTATTTACTTATTTTTGCACTACAATTCTTAATACAATTTTATACCACAATTTATCATATCTCTGATTGTATATAAGGTATGTTGACACCAAATTCACATCTTCATACATGTATTTTGTATAACGGTGAGGCACTGGGTTCAATCCTCAGCACCACATAAAAAATAAGTAAATAAAATATTGTGTTCATTTAGTGCCTTTTTAAAAACAGATTAATTACAATACATATTTGAAACATATTTTGTAAATTTATCACTAATATTCTGGCAAATAGTTACCTAAATAATCATTTATGCCACACAATATTTTAAGATCAGTTCTAATCTGTTTCACAATGGAAGAGGAATCCTAAGGAAAAAAGTCATTTACCATCTGGTTTTGTTTTTTAATTAGTGAATTATAGTTATACATAACAGTTACATTCATTTTGACAAAAATCATACATGCCTGGAATAAAATTTACTCCATTTTAATCCCCAGTGCCCCTACTTTCCCTTCCCTTCTCTCTCCCCTTATTTTTCTTTCTCTACTTGTTTTCTTTTCTCTGATTAATTAATTTATGTTTGATTGGTATATATATATATATATATATATATATATATATATATATATATATATTTCAATGAAGTATATTTATATATCCACATAGTGTAATTTTGTCAAATTTATTCTGCATTTCCTCCCCTTTCCTGTCCCTCCTCCCTTCCAGTCAATCTCCTTCTTCTTCTACTTCACAAACCTTCCCTCTGTCTTTATGATACCTGACCTCCCCCACTTTTCCCTTAATTTGTTCTAGTTTCTGCCTATGAGAAAAAAAAAAAAAACTTTCAACTCTTGATTTTCTGAGTCTGGCTTATTTCATTTAGCATGATGTTTTCTGGTTTCTTCCATTTACTAGCAAATGCCATAATTCCATTCTTCTTTATGGCTAAGTTAAACTTTATTGTGTTTATATAAAACACTTAAAAAAATCTATTTATCTATTGACTAGCACCTGGGCTGATTCTATCATTCTTTTGGATAAATACCAAAAAGTGCGGTTTCTGGGTCATGTGGTTCCATTCCTAGTTTTTTTAGAAATCTCCATACTACTTTCCCTAGTGGTTGCACTACTTTGCAAACCCATCAACAATGTACGATTTCCCCAGACATCCTCACCAGCATTTATTATTGTATTCTTGATGATTATCATTTTGCCTGGGGTGAGATGAAATCATAGCTTAGTTTTGATTTGCATTTTCCTAATTGCTAGAGATGAACATTTTTTCATACATTTATTGGTCATTTGTGTTTCTTCTTTGAATACATGTCTGTTTAGTTCTTTTGTCCATTTATTGACTGCATTACTCACTTTTGCATTAATTTTAGTGTTAATATTTTTCAGTTCTTTATGTTCTTGTGATGTTAATTCCTATAAGAAGAGTATCTGGCAAAGATTTTCTTCCATCTATAGCCGCTGTTTTGGGGATCTTGTTTCCATTGTTGTGTGAAAATTTTCTAATTCTATGCAATCCAATTTGCTGGTTTTGATTTTTGAGCTTTAGGGGTTCAGTTAAGGAATATGTTTCACAAATATGTTAGAGTGTAAACCATATGCTTTCTTCTAACAGTTGCAAAGTTAATGATCTATTTCCTAAATCTTTGTTCTGCTTTGTGTTCTGTTGAGTGTGGGAAATAGGAATCTAGCTTTATTCTTCTACATATGATATCCAGTTTTCTCAGCACTATTTGTTAAAGAATCTATCTTTTATCCAATATATGCTTTTGGCACTTCTGTTAAGTATTACCTGACTGTAAGTATGTGGGTTTGTCTATGTATCTTCTATTATATTCATTGGTCTTTGTGTCTATTTTGATACCAACACCATGCTGTTTTTGTTACTATAGTTCTGTAGTATAATTAGAGATCACGTACTGTGATGCCTCATGCATTGCTTTTCTTGCTCAGGTGCTTTGGCTATTCTGAGTCTCTTATTCTTTAAATGAACCAATCTTGCTTCCCTGGTATAAAATTCACTTAATCATGTTGTGCTATCTTCTTGATATGTTTTTGAAGGCAGATTGCTAACATTTTATTAAGGATTTTTGAGTCTATGTTCATCAGAGATATTTTTCTACAGTTGTCTTGTCATTGGTGTGTCTTTGGTTTTGGTATCAGTGTTATACTGGCTTCATATAATGTATTTGGGAGGGTTACCTCTCTTTTAATTTCATGGAATAAATTGAGAAAAACTGTTTTTTTTTTCTTTAAAGGTTTGGTAGGACTCAACTGAGAATCCATCTGGTCATGTGTTTTCTTAGTTGGAAGGCTTTTAATTGCTTAATATTGTTCTGTTTAGTTTTTTTATATCTTCCTGGTTCAATTGGGCAGGTCATATGTGTCTAGAAATTTGTCACTGTTTTCTAGATTTTTCAGTTTTTTGGAGAATTTTCAAAGTAATTTTTATGATCCTCTGCATTTTGTAAGTATCTGTGGTGATATCTCCTTTTTCATCTTTAATCTTGTTTATTTGGTTCTTCCCTTTCTTTTGGTTCGTTTGGCTTAGGATTTATCAATCATATTTATCTTTTTAAAGAATTAACCTTGTTGTGTTGAACCTTGTGATTTTTATTTTTAATTTTATTAATTTTGACTCTGATCTTAATTATTTCTTGTCTTTCACTGATTCAGGCTCTAGTTTGCTGTTCCTTTTCTAAGGCCTTGAGGTGAAACATTAGATTTTATTTGTAATCTTTCTATTTTTTTAATGTTAGCCCTCAATGCTATAAACTTTCCTCTTAAAACCACCTTCATGTTATTCCACAGATTTTAATATGTTGTATCTCTTTTCTTATTCTCATATAAAATTTTCTTGATTTCTTTTATTTATTTTACGATCTATTCCTCATATAAAATATCTGTTTGTGTTGTTTTTATAATTTTTTATTGTTGATTTCTAGTTTGATTCCATTATGATCTGATAGGATGCATGGAATTATATCAATAAATTTTTGTATATGCTAAGACTTAATTGTGACTTAATAAATGGTCTAGTTTGAAAAGATTCCATGAGCTGCTAAAAAGAAAGTAACTTCAGCTATTTGGGTGTGAAATATTCCTATATTTCTATTAGATCCATGTGATTTATAGTATTATTTAGGTTGGAAGTACCTTTATTGATTGTATGTTTAGATGACCTACCTATTGCTTTCAGGGATGTATTAAAATTACCCAGTGTTATTTTATTGGGGTCTACCTGGAACTTAATGTGAAGAAGGTTTTTTTGTTTTGTTTTATTTTTAAATGTAAGTAGGTACACTGACATATGTATTTACTATCATTATTTTGTTTTGCTGTATTATTCCCTTTAGCAGTATGTAGTTGTCTTTTGTCTCTTATGCTTAATTTTTACTTGAAATCTGCTTTGTTAACTTGTTTTCAGATTACATTTACATGGAATATATTTTTCCATCCTTTTACTTTCAGCCTATGAGTGTCTTTGCCTATGGGATAAGTCTTCTGCAAATAGCATATGGTTGAGTCTTATTTTTCAATCCATTCTGCCAATCTGTGGCTTTTAATTGGGGTGCTGAAGCCACTTACATTCAGTTTTATTATGAGTAGATATTTGTTATTTCCTTCCATTTTAGTTTGTTTGCTATATTTAATTCAGTCTTGATTTTCATTTAATTAATTACTCTTCTAGTGATCAAACTCCCACTTTTAATTCCAGTTCTCTTGCTGTTTCTACCACATCTGCAGTTATTTCCTTAACTGAAGTCTTAAATTCCTTGAAGTCATACACATGGGTTGAAATCAATTTTTTCCTGTTAATGTTGATATTTTGACCCCAAACCATGAATCACAAATTTTCTTGATGGCACCTAGATTGGTGAATATTTTCCAAAAATTTTTAATTTACTTTGTTAACAAGCATCAGAGGAATCCCTCTTAATGTCAGCTATAACTTTACTAAATGTATTTCTTAATAATAGGACTGAAATTTTAAAATTATTCCTGTTCATTGGCTGCAAATATGTGCTACTAGACATAAAAGCAACATAAGTCTTATAGTACATTCTTGTCAGAGCTGTTGGTTGACCAGGTGCATTGTCCATGAGCAGTAATATTTTGAAAGGAATCATTTGTTATTTTTAATTTTTTTTTTTTTTTGAGCAATGAGACTCAATGGTGTAGTTAATATATTCAATAGCCCATGTTGCAAACAGATTGCTGTTACTCAAGCTTTGTTCTCCCATTCATGGAGCACAGGCAAAGTAGACTCTTAGGAGTTGGGGAATGTAAATAAGGATTATCTTCCATTTGAAGTTACCAGATACATTGCCACTAACAAGTGAGTCAGCCTGTGCTTTGCATTCTTTAAGCCGAGTGTAGACTTTTCCTCTCTAGCTATGAAAGTCTTAGATTATATCTTTTTCCAATATAAGATTATTCCATCTTACACTGAATTTTCTTTATTTGTGTGGCCACCTTCTTCAATTACCTAAGCTAAACTTTCTGGATAATTTGCTATAGCTTCTGCATCACCACTTTCTTTTCCCCTTGCACTTTTATATAATAGAGACGGCTTATTTCTATAACCCCACTTTTATATAATAGAGATGATTTATTTGCATAACTCTTATAGACCAACCTCTGCTAGCTTCAAACTTTCTTCTACATCTTTCTCACCTCTCCAGCTGTCATAGACTTAAACAGAATTAGGGCCTTGTTTTTTTACTTGGCTCAAGGGAATGTTGTGGCCAGTTTGATGATCCCTCCAGATCGCTAAAGCTTTCTCTATCCCAGTAGCAAGACTGTTTTACTTTCTTATTATTTGTATATTTACAAAAGTACCAATTTTAATTTCCTTCAAGAATTTTCCCTTTGAAGCCATAACTTAGCTGACTGGTTAGTGCAAGGGACATAGATTTAGGCTTGTCTTCCTCATGAAACTTAATCATATTTGGTCTTTGATTTAGAATTTACTTGAACAGTTTAAGGCCATTTCAAAGCAATTAACTGACCAAATTTCAATTCTGTTGTGTGTCAGGAACTAAGGAGGCATGAGGAGGAAAAGAGAGACAGGGGAGAGGTTAGCTAGTGCAGGAGTTAAACACACAACATTTATTAAGTCCGACACCTTATTTGGGTGAGGCTTGTGACTTTCTGAAACAATTACAACAGTAACATCAAAGATCACTCATCACAGGAATCACTACAAAAGAAATAATAATAAAAATGTTTGTAAATGCAAGAAGTACCAAAAAGTGACAAAGACATGAAGGGAGCACACACTGTTGAAAAATGGTGCTGATAATTTGCTCAATGCAGTGTTGCCACAATCCTTCAACTTCTTAAAACGAATCAACATTTGTAGAAGACAGTAAAGCAAAGAACAGTAAAATTAGACATCCCTATATTAGTCCATTGACATTAAGGCTTTCACAAATTAATAAATAAGGGCCTAAATTAGGGCATAATTCTTTCATAAAATATTATGAAGGAATAGAATTCATTACAAAACAGTGATGTGTTAATACAAAAACGAGGAAAAGTTCGGTGGTGTGGTAGGCTTGACAACTTATATATTTGATAGAGTAACCAAGACAAGTCTGTAGAAAATTTAAATTGAGGAAATAAAGAGAATAAAATATTTCATAATTGTAATAGTAATATTATTCCCCATGTCTTAATAATGAGGAAACAGGAACTTAGAGATATGGAAGATAGTGAGTTGCATTGCAGAAAATTTGTTATGATCAAACATTTATTTATATAACAAATGTTGCACATGTAGCATAAATTAACATTTATTTTAAAATACGTAACTACAACGTGTTGCACACAATATAATTTATTTTCCATATTTATAAGTGCTTATCTCTTATCCTTAAGCCTTAGTCTTCATATATAATAAATATGTAAAATATACTGGATTTGACAGTACGTATGTTCACATTCATATACATACATTCACATATATATATAAACACAAGCACACCTACATATTTGTGTATATATTTGAAGACACATTAGAAAACATACAGATGATTATTGAATAAGATTACCCAGTAATATGTGTTTGGTGAAAAGAAGAGGAACCACAGTATTTCAAAGCCAAGTAGATACATTGATCTGAAAGCATTTTGTAAATTGAAATGTGAGACAGTAAAAGACATATACATCTTCTGGGGGACTATTTGCAAAAATTCTGTAATAAAAGCTTAATATAAGGACTGGCATGGTATATAGAGAAAGGAGGGAATAGTATAGATTTATTCACTAGTTAAGGCTGTATAGTCTATGCCTTGTAGAACCAAGAAAGAACAAAGTGTTCTTATGCTCTTAGTGTTGATATTCTAGTGAGAAATATTAAATATAATTAAGCCAGTAATTAATTATAAAATAAAACATCTCCAATCATGTGGTTGATACTAAAATTTGGGAGCTCTTAACCAAGTATGAGCAATAGGAACGTTTTTTCTCCTCCTTCTCTCTGAGAAAATAGAATTTAAACTGAGATTCAAGGTGAATCCATGGCAGGAGAGTGGAAGTTTTAGGCAAGAGATACTAGATGAAGGGTTAGGGGATTGTGGACCATCAAGTAACTAAAAGGCTTGTCTACATGGCCAAAGGGTAAGCTGTAACAGAAAGAGGAGGACAAAAAGTTAAAGTCCAAGGACTGCTTAGAGAGACAAGGAGAATGAGTGAGAGTGCTGTGAGGGAATCTAGCATAAAAAAAAAAAAAAGCCATTGACTGGGGCTAGAGTTGTAGCTCAGTGGTAGAGTGCTTGCCTAGCACCTCTGAGGCACTGGGTTCAATCCTCAGTACCACATAAAAATAAAAAAATAAAGATATAAAAAAGAGCCATTACTGTGAGCATTGCTTCTGAGCAAACAACAAAATAGCATTACTTCGTGTTCTTCATATTAACAATGAAGATGCTATTGTTTTTTAATGAGAACAATTCCAGAAGTTAGGGATAGAAGCCACAGTACACTGAAATGATGAATGAGTTGATGTTGAGGAACAGGAGACATTTAATGGAGACTTATAGGAATCTACCCAATCTATTTATTATTGTCTTTTTGAGAATATTAGAATAGATTTAAGAAGTTAGAATACTTTGAAATTTGAGCATCAGAGATTTTATTGTGTGAACAGTGAAACTGAGAAAGAAGACAATGGAATTACATCTTCAGGATACTGAAAGAAAAATAGCAATAGCATTCTGTTCCAGGGAAAATATATTCTGCAGGAATGAAAGTAAAATGAATTTATTATCAATCAAGGCAAAACTGAAAGCCTTGATCATCATCAGATTTGTTCTGAAGGAAATATTAAAGGAAGGTATCCCTGATGAAAATTTTTAAATTGATATGCATCATTATTTATTTTTTTTAAAGAGATTTAACTTTGCTATGTCAGGCGACCAGAAATATTTGTTGTCTGTGATCACCTTTACCCAAGCTCAAGAATCAAGATGAATCAGAGCTGGGCATCAGTCCCTGAAAGAGAGAAGTACTTGCAATTCATCCTGACTCTTATCAAAAAAGCTACTTATCTCCTTAGACATTGTGCCAACTTTTCAAGAATTACAGATGTCCCTAGGGAAAAAGTAGGCTCAGTTGCCAAGATTACTTGTCTAGGTTTCAGCTTCTCCCAGATCTTGGCCTTCAGAGCTCTCCAATGCATTCAAGTATTTGAATATTTATCTTGCTTTTTCTAGGGTCTTTAGCAGTAGTGTTAGTAGGAATTATTTCATCCATCATTACCAGAAATAGAAGTCTGAAGTATATGCTATGTAAATAACCAAGTAGCCAAACTTCAAAGATGTAAATTGCTTTAGCACAGTCACATAAAACAAATAGGACCATCACACTGAAGTTGTCCTGTTATGTAAGCATCTGCCAAAATGATACCAATCTATTATCACAATGGGGAAGCATTTAACCCAAGGGTGAAGCAAATTCTGTCTTGACTAATAGTTATAATCTTTCTATTGGATTCTCAACTTTTTTTGTAAAGTATTATCTTAGAATAACAGAAAAAGAACACATTGAAGACAGAGTCCACATGCATAGCAGTGGAACATCAACATTTTTATCATTACCATATGGTAAGCTGCCATGAGGGATAGAAACATTTGTATTGATGTTTTTCTGATTAAAAATGTAAACATTTATGCGATAAAGAATATAAAGAGTAAAATATTGCCTATGATCTTACCATCCATATATATCTCTATGAACATTTTGTTACATATTCTTTCAGATACTTTTCTATTCCTGCATTATATACTCAATATATGGATTTTATATATTATATTTGCTTAAACATGTTTAGAGTTTCTAAATAAAATGTTGCCATGCTGTAAATCCTTTCTCCTGCCTATTTTTTTTCCTCAAACATATTTTGCTTTCCCCATCTTAATTTGGATTAACTCATCTCCGCTAACAGTAATCCTTATTTCAATGATTATTTATTGATAATCTCAAGTAGTTTCCACTTTACTACTTTATAGATATTGCTGTAGTGTTCATGGTGGACTTGGTACTTGTGTAATTCATACATTTTGAGGAGAAAGCTCATATATGTAACAGCCCAGTAGGTGAGACTCATCAAGAGACCATTCAAAGAGCCAGTGATATAGCATTTATTCTCAAGTCTTGAAAGTCTCAAGAGGAGGCTGAGGCTCACTGCTATGTGCCCTCTAATAGGATTTACAGTGTCCTTTGGTTTGTTCCTCATCAAATACACCTTAGCACATTCTCTTCTCCAGTCCTATTGGTGGGAACTTTATGATGTCCACAACAGTTCAAAGGTGCAGTTGCCAGAAAAAAGGAAGACGAGGGAAGTAGTGGTGGTCAGTGTAAGAGATATTCACAGTTCTATCTAATATTTATTTATTTCCTTTTGGATTTGTTGAGGTTGTTTATAGTTATAGGCTTTCAAATCTGTCTTCCTCTTTCTATTCACCTAATTTTCCTTGTTGAAGAAAACCATGATAACATGCAAACTTCACTTGGTACAAACTGCAGCAGATTAAGTCCAATATAAACAAATGTCAGCACTTCTTGGAAGTAGACTTGTCTCAAAGCTATCTTTGCTTTATGTCCTGCTGTATGAACCTTGAGAATTTCCTGAGCTGTGTTGGGGAAATTTAATCAACTCATTTTCTAATTAACAAATAATAGGATAATAAGATTTTCCTTTCATTTAAATCATTCTCCTTCTCAACTTTCTGGGAAAAAAAACGTTTCTTGACCATTGATTGATGGCTTCTGCATTTTAGCAATCTAAAGTGTGTGTGTTTGTGTTTGTGTGTATTTGTGTGTGTGTTGTCTAATTTGTATTTCCATTTTCCCATCATGTCAGTGATATTTTATAGGAAATATAGAGACTCATATCATACTTAAAATGAAATATTGGGCATTTAAGCTTTAGTGAATAGAAAGATAATAAAAATATCTAATGTGCTTCATAGGAATGGACTGGCTAGGTGATATATTACTGATGGAGGTATTTGACTTCTTGGTCATGCCTAAGAATGCCAGATTCCTAGGTTGGTTACAGGAGTGGAATACTAGACAGATAGGTAAGAGTACATAAATAAAAGTAGTAATATATTGAAAACATGCTTCATTTTAATATAGACTTCATTTTTATATAGAAAGACTCAAATATATTGTGTATAGAATTGTTCCAATAAGGTTTATTATTATTCCAAAGAAATTTATTAATATCTTTGGAAAAAGCTTTTTTAAAACTGTCTTCTATGATTATGCAAATTTTATAATTTTATAATTTTTAAGAGCTTGATTTTCTGAATTCATTACCTTTTAAGTTCCCACCTGTGTTTGAATAGTTTAAGTTGCTATTGGCTGGTAGCCACTCCTGAAGGAGGCAAAATGGAGTTACGTTGCTAGCCAAATGAATTTTTCTTGTATGGCCTCTCAAAAAGAATGCCATGTAATGTCACTTCTAGTTCCCAGTTTGATATCATATATGAATGTTTCTGATTCCTTCATGTTAAAACAAGTTTTCAGAGACTTTTGAATATATTGAAAGTTGTATGTATAATATCTTTTTTCTATATTCTAATAGATTTTGGATGAATTTATTTAAAAAAAGATGATAGATTAAAATGTTTTCTGAGGTAGCTTAGAATCTGTAGTGCCTCACCTAATTCCCCTTTCCTCAGTTGCTGCATCCATCTCTCACTTGCTGTCAGTATTGTTGCAAATATATCAGCTTCCACCCACACAATTCCTAGCTCCCCACCACCCCATGTCCTGTACCTTGAGTACTGTCCTTGGCTGATAGGAGCAATCTAGCCAGGGAGATTTCAAAACTCCTTTTCCTTTCAACAATGAAACGTAGACAATGTTTGATAGATACAGGTGTACAGAAGTCTAACTTCCTTGCCTCAAGTGGGGACAACACTGTGGTGAGATTTATATTACAGACTTATTGAAAGCCAAATAGATAGGCCAATACTAGATTTTACTTGATACCACATTCTTGATTAGCTCTTTCTTTTTCTATCCTACTTTACTCACCATTATAGGTATTATAAAACAAACAACAAAATCTTTCTCATTGGAACAGTAGAAACCCTGGATAGTTTGTTTCTAAGGAAAATGATTTAAGATAATATAAAAAGTAGTCTTAGGAAGCAAACTCCAAGAATGGGATCCTGTAATTAGAAACTTGGGGGGTGACTTACCCCAGCCTTCATGGATGAAATATAGAGTTTGCATAGTCTCTGGAATATAGCCACAGTGTAATTACTAAGGTTGTTATTGAGGTCAACTTGGATGGGATATACTAGTTTTTGCACTATGTTTGGCATTGAAGGCACAATAGAAATATAAATTATAGGGACTGTAGAACTGAGAGGCTATCTCAATGCCATTGATGCTTTAAAAAAAAATGAAACAACAGACTCAGGGCAATCAATCACCAATTTAAAGTCAAGTATGAGAGTCAGAGGGCTTTCTTGGCAGCATTTAAAGAGATCTTCAACTCCTGTAACTGAAAGGCAGATGAACTGAAGACCAGGTACAGAACTTAATTATAAAAGTCACAGAACTCCAGAGAAATCTCACTACTTAGACTTGGAAAGTCTTATATGCTCAAGTTGAAACTACAAAAGGTTAAAAAAAGAGACATTGAAATTTGGACTACTATTATCTGAGTATGTATACAAACAGAACCTTGGATTTTTAGCTTCCCCTTGAAACTTCTAGGTTGTGTGATACAATGGTCCCTTTGTTATATAATAGAGCCTCTCTCACCTCTTGCTTGAAGTCTTTGCAGAAGCCTCAAGTGAGGCACACAGGTTCCTTTCAATATAATACTAACCATTTCTGGATCCATCTACTTTTCCCCTATTGGCCACATAAACAATGACTGAGATCACATCTTAGCATAACCCAGTGGGCAAAGTGAAGAACCTGCCAAGAGAGGGGAGAGCTATAAGAACAGAGTTGCAGGAATAGCTAAAAAGTGCTATAGTAGCTGGGGAAATTACCACAAGGACAGGATTTTGATGGCTTTGGATCAGGTTGGTGAGGTGGAATATAAAGCTGAATAAGAGAGTGTGTTAATATGCTAGACTCCTTCTATGATATGGAACTTCACACCTTGGAAATGGTTCTAAAACATTGCTTGGAAGCTTTTTGAGAGCTTGAAAAGCAATGGCTTTAAATTCCACTATATTTAAAAGGTGTATTTCATGTAGTAGAGATGCTAGACTGCTGTTCTAGACTGGTACAAATAAGCAAAGACTCAGCTAAAATGAGCATTATTGAAAAGATTTACCACATAATTCCTGAAAATCCCCTTTCTAATTTTTGTTTTCTTAGAAGAAACTAGAGTATACACCATGGTGAAGGGGATGCCAGCATCTTTTATAAGCTATTAGGGGCTATACTATTTCAGCCTCAACTACCTGTAAAAAAAAAAATTGGTCTCCTTAGTAACAATGAGGTTGACAGTTCCTGGAATAGCAGAGGTTAGAAGACCATAGTAGGTAAGCACAAGACATAACTTGGAAATACTTACCGTATAAGGAGGTGGGGAGGAATGGCAATTTGGTGAGTTAATCCATTTTAGAGATGACTAGCATAGTATAGTGTTATCAGCAAGTAGAAAGACAGATGTGTAAAATATTATATGTTATAGAGTTTTACTCTCGTGGCATGCATGGATGTATAGATAGATAACACTATTCTATATTCTGAATTTACTATCTACTATGTGTATGCATGTTGAAAATTTAGCAAAAGATTACAATCTTCTATTGGGCTACCTGTATTCAATTTTCTGCACATTCTTTCTTGGTTCATCTAATTTTGGGTGGATACATCAATTAATTTATCTATTCTCTATATAGTATATACTACATATTTATACAGTTATTTGAAGCACAATACATTAAATTAAGGAGAGATAGTTTCCCTTCTATTAAGAGATACTTTTTGACAAAATGACAATTGTATACAGTACTTTTCCCTAGTTTTTTTCCAAAGGAAAAGGTCATTTATTTTATAACTAAATACTAGGGAAAGGACAATAGCAAATCTTTTAAGGTCTGTTGAGTACACAATCAAGTTGGCGGTTAAAACAAGAGAATGGAAACACTTTCACAGCCCCCTTCCAAGAAAGAAACATATAGGAACAGTTAATAATGGATTCCTGGCCTGAGTTTGTATTGCATTGGATCTATGGTTCCAGAGATCCATTTGGCAGTCAGTTTTTTGGTTTGTATAATCATTATGGACATACTGAAGTTGACAGAACTTTCAAATGGCTTCTTGATATTTCAAGAGGTACAACTGTAGTAAATGTAGAAGCCCTTGAAACTCTCCTACTAAATCATTCTCAGCTAGGATAATAAATACAAAACAATATTGTATCCGCAGGGGAATGTGTGAGATCAGTGCTATCTTCAATCTTAAAGGATATAAGGATGTAGAATCCACTATATATTTATTTAATTTGTTGGTCTAGTTTATGCAGAATCAAATGTATCATGAAAGATGACAGTGGATTTTCACAGTTTCAACCAAATGGCAGGCCCAACTGGAGAAGTTTGAATGTGTGTCATATGGCTATTGAGTTATAGAATATGTTCTTTTCCACACAAATAAAAAGCAGATCAGAAGTCGTTAACATTCACATGGGACAGGCAGCAGTATACACTCACAGTTAAATCTCTTATTTAGATAAGAAGGAGGGAAAAATTCACAGATATTCAGGAACCTTCTATCAACAGTGTGATGGGGGGTGGTTTTCAATAGCCTAGGGTATACAAACACATCACCCTGTGGAAGATAGACTACAAATATTCAGGCTGCCTTAAAGATGCAGATTTTTATTATTTTTATTGGTGTATTAGAATTATACATACTAGACTTCATTATGCCATATTTATACATGCACATAACAAATTGATCAATCTCATTCCTCAGTAAGTTCCCTTTCCTTTTCCTCTTCCCTCTCCCTGATCTGCTTGCTCTATTTTACTGATTTCCCTTCTGTTAATATTATTATTAGTATATTGGAATTAAATATCAAAGTGGAATTTACTGTAATATATTACTACATGGCCATAGCATAATTCGGTCATTTTTTTCCCTCAGTACAGTTTCTTGCTCTCCCCTCTCTCCTCATTCCCTTTTAATCTCTTTCCTCAACTCTGATGATGTCCCTTTTATTTTTGTAAGATTTGTTTTTTATTTCTTTTATATTTTTCTCTCTAGTTTATACATACAACAGAAAATAATCAATCTTCAACTTTCTATGACTGGTTTACTTCAATTAGCATGATGTTCTCCAATTTCATCCACGTACCAGCAAATGCCATAATTTCATTCTTCTTTATATTAAAATCCCACTGTATGTTTGTATGTATGTATGTATGTATATATATATATATATATATACATACAGTATCCACTCATTTATTGTGGACATATAGGTTGGTTCCATAACTTGGCTATTGTGAATTGCACTGCTATAAACATTGGCATGCATGTATCACTACAGTATGCTGATTTTAGTTATTTTGGATAAATAATGAGTGGGAAGCAGAATCATATGGTGTTTCTATTCCTAGTCTTTTGAGTAATCTATTTCTGCTGTCCAAAGTGGTTGTACTAATTTGCAGTCCCATCAACAATGTTTAAGTGTACCTTTACCCCAACATCCTTGCCAACAATTATTGTTATTTGTATTCTTGATGATTGCCATTCTAACTGGAGAGGGATGAAATACAGTGTAGTTTTGATTTGCATTTATCTGATTGCTAAGGATGTTCAAAATTTTTTCATATAATTTTTGGCTATTTGCATTTATTCTTTAGAGAAATTCTGTTTTGATTATTTGTCCATTTATTGATTGGGTGTTTTTTGAATTCTTTATATAGTCTGGATATTAGTCATCTATTGCAAGAGTAGCTGGCAAAGATTTTTTCTCATTCTATAGGTTCTGTCTTCATGCTTATTTTCTTTGTTGTGCAAAAGCCTTTTAATGTTTGTTTGTTTTAACAAGGGTGGTTTAGTAGTGTAGGTCATGTCAGGATTTTCCTTTCAATGTGTACTGGACAAGGGATTGTTCCTTGTACTTTCTTCAACTATGAATCATCTCTTGGCTGACTTCAAGTTTTGAAGGCAGGTTTTCTACACTTGGGAATATTGCTCTAATCCATTCATGAGATGACCTGGAAGCTGCTAGATTTCAATGAGTCCCAGAGTAAGAAATGGCTCTGTGCATATTATAACTGTGTGCATAACTGGTCCAAATAGTCTAGGTGCCTGTTACTATATGGAATTATCAGGCAGATCTCATGTTGCTAGGGTATTTATTGTATAAAAGTATGCTACATGAAGACTCTGGCAAGTGCCAGTAAGAGTTGCAACTTAGAATTCAGAGATTTTGCAGAAAGAACAAGCCAAATGGAAGACAGAAGTATATGCCATTATACAAATATCTCCTAGAATGCTACTAGGTTCTTCTGATGTAAATCATCTGACAGTGAGACATCAAATGAACATGCAGCCAGAATTTCTCATCATATGCTAGGTAATGTCAGACCACCATATCATAATATTGTGTAAGTTTGGCTCAACATCAATTCATTATAAGATCAAAATGATACATTCAGGACTTAGAATTTCCAGTAGGACCAGAGAGTTGCATAAATAAGGTAGCTAGAATCTCCTGTTACTTATCATTGTTGTATCAGCAAGCTGTGTCCAGTTCATCACAATAGGCTTCTGATGGACAGAATGCATTATACTCCTTAAACCAGTGTCCATATGTGGTACTCTGTCAGAAAAAAAGGAAAGATACATGGTATTATGGACTTAATTGTGTACTCTTATCCTGAATTTATATATTCAAATCCTAATCTCTAATGTGACTATATTAAGATATAGAGCCTTTACAGAAATAATTAAAGTTAAGTTATAAGACTAGGACTGTAATCCAAAATGACTAGTGTCCTTAAAAAAAAGGAAAAGACAGAAAGAGATATACACGTAGGTAAGAAACCAGAGAAAATTTGGCCAATTGCAAGTCAAAGAGAGGCCTCAGGAGAAACCAATTTTTCCAGTACCTAGATCTTTCGAATTTATAGTCTCCAGAATTGTGAGAAAATTAATTTCTGTAATTTAGCACACCCTATCTGTTGTGTTTATTTTTAATGAAAGCTGTAGAATAGAAAAACAGTGCATATGGCTTTGAGAGCTAAGTATTGGACCCATTAACTATCAAAACCAGAGATAAAGTTTACAAACTAGGCCATTACACTCCCTGCCCCAAACATACATCATCAGAGTAATCACAACTCAAAAAGAGCAACTGAATCATAGGTACAGTAGGTTCTCTTAACTCAGAAGGGCACTTTTGTGGTGAAATTTATGCTTCAGATTCATTATCCCACTCATGGGCATGGCTTAAGGCTGGACTAAGCTAGATTGTTTCCTATTTTTCTTTTTCCTATATAGGCCTCACTTGGAGATCACACCCTTAATATATTTTCTGCATCCAACTTATTTAATTATATTCTGATTCTTAGAAACCAGACTAAGATAATTAATAACAAAATAAACACAAGAGAATATATCAATAAGCTTAGCTTGACAGAGAGCTTCCTTGAGCCTAGTACTCTGCCATCACTGTGCAGCCACATAATGACATAATCCAAAGCTGCTGTTTCTATAGAGGTCACCATCCAGTTTGGGAGTGAAAACAGGTGTGTGTACAATTTATACTCATATCTCAGTGCTGGATGGTACCAAATTGACAGAAAGTAAAATTAGAGGACAGGAAAAAAAGTATCTTCCTCATAGATCTCCATACTTGAAAGTACCTATCAAAATGTTTGTTATTTAAAGGAATTTTCACAGTCTAGCTATTGTGAATTGTGCTGCTGTGAGCATCAATATGGCAGCATCCCTGTAGCATGCTCTTTTAAGGTCTTCAGGGATTAGTCCGAGAAGGGCAATAGCAGGGTCAAATGGTGGTTCCATTCCCAGATTTCCCAGGAATCTTCAAACTGCTTTCCAAATTGGCCGCACCAATTTGCAGTCCCACCAGCAATGTACAAGTGCACCCTTTTCCCCACATCCTCGCCAGCACTTGTTGTTGTTTGACTTCATAGTGGCTGCCAATCTTACTGGAGTGAGATGGTATCTTAGGGTGGTTTTGATTTGCATTTCTCTGACTGCTAGAGATGGTGAGCATTTTTTCATGTACTTGTTGATTGATTGTATATCCTCCTCTGAGAAGTGTCTGTTCAGGTCCTTGGCCCATTTGTTGATTGGGTTATTTGTTATCTTATTGTCTAATTTTTTGAGTTCTTTGTATACTCTGGATATTAGGGCTCAACCCAGATGCCCTTCAATAGATGAATGGATAAAAAAAATGTGGCATCTATACACAATGGAGTACTATGCAGCAATAAAAAATGACAAAATCATAGAATTTGCAGGGAAATGGATGGCACTAGAGCAGATTATGCTTAGTGAAGCTAGTCAATCCCTAAAAAACAAATACCAAATGTCTTCTTTGATATAATGAAAGCAACTATGATCAGAGCAGGGAGGAAGAGCAGGAAGAAAAGACTAACATTAAACAGAGACATGAGATGGGAGGGAAAGGGAGAGAAAAGGGAAATTGCATGGAAATGAAGGGAGACCCTCATTGCTATACAAAATTTCATATAAGAGGTTGTGAGGGGAATGGGAAAATAAACAAGGAGAGTAATGAATTACAGTAGATGGGGTAGAGAGAGAAGATGGGAGGGGAGGGGAGGGGGGATAGTAGGGGATAGGAAAGGTAGCAGAATACAACAATTACTAATTGGGCATTATGTAAAATTGTGGATGTGTAACCGAAGTGATTCTGCAATCTGCATTTGGGGTAAAATTGGGAGTTCATAACCCACTTCAATCTAATGTATGAAATATGATATGTCAAGAGCTTTGTAATGTTGTGAACAACCAATAAAAATAAATAAAAAAAAATAAAGGGCGATTGCACAGTTTGAAAAGAATAAAAAAAATTAAAAAAATAAAATTTTCTATTGAATTGAAGTTCTTTAAAGGTCAGAATATCTTTACTCTATTATCACACATAAAAAAATAAAGGAATTTTCACTACCATAATTAGAGAATTTGTCAAAGTCAATAATATATTTTAAAGTGATGAAGTTGGTGATATGTTAATTTGTGGCATTAACAAGATTTTAAGTCAAGCATATACATTTCAAAAATTTAGGATATGAATTGATACATAAGGTATTTATTCAGAACTGAGCTAAAGCTAAAGCATGGTGTTCTAGGTGCTATTGTACACCCATAGGACAGAGCATATTGCTTCTTTTCCATGAGAACTGTCAGATAGCAACCATAGGGGGCAATGCAAGCTCAGCAGTAGCATTCTCAGTTCCTTGTCAGCACCAGCTGAAACTGTCCTTTTAAAGTATTGCTGTTTTCTTATCCTTGTTGTTAAAATAGTCTGAATCTTTACAGTTTCACAATGTTTTAAAGTGCATAATTGCTTTAATTTAGGTTTTGGGGCAATCCATATGTAACAATGCAAAAGAGTTGGACTTAAAGAAAAAATGTTTTATAAATGAATGAAGAGTAAATGGTGATGAAAAGGTTTGAGTTTATAGCTGACTCAAAAATAGGAGAGAAGTTTGTAGCTATCCCACTAGGAACCTAATCAGTTCCATTAATTTCTGTTGGTCAAATTCCTGTTTCCTGAAAAGACAAGACTGTAGAAATGCAAACTGATTCTTAACTGAAATTTGGTATATTGCTTCATAAATTTGGTGTTTAAATGGAAAGACAATTCAATTGTTAAACTAATAAAATAGTTTATACAAGTCATTTTAAAGGGCAGAGGCATTTTATGTAGTTCTGTTCTCTTAAGATACCAGAGTCACTATATCAACATATGCATATGGATGAATATTGATGAGTATGGTTTTCCTGCCCATCAATATAAAAATACCTTTCCTAGTTGAACCATTAATGAAATGATAAGAAAATCTAGGTGAACATTTAGCAGTCTATTTTCATTTTGTTTTATCAAAAATAATCTATTTTACAATTATTATTTACTTGCAATAACCTGCAGCAAAAAATGATTTAATGTTCAATATGTGCATTAAAATGCACTTGCTTTTTTAATATGTAAAAGCTGATGGAAATTTCATTTAAGCACAATTCCTGTATCACAGATTTTAAGCAAAATGAAAGGAAGTTAGGGTACCATTTAACATGGCTATAAAAATAATTTCTTTCAGTGGCTAGAGGGAAAGGAGGATTGGTCAAAGTAATTTTTATCTTCGATGGGATTCCCACTAGCCTGCTTTTTTATTTGGCTTAATGCATAGCACAATAATCATGCTATTTCTTGCTAGCATTTTTCTAGCTCACAGTAATAAGAATAATTGCATGGTGTTTATATTCCAAAGTGCTTTTTCTTTTTTCTTTCTTTTTTTTTTTTTTGACTAAGCTCTGAAGTCTTTTCTGAGTATTATTTCTCATACGATTTCTGATTGGCACAAGTATGTGTATGATCTTGTTATTCCCCTTTAACAACAAGGATAGTGAGCTATGGATATAGTAAATGATACACAAGACAGAGACAAGATATTAGAAATATATTAGGAATCCTAATTTCCAGTTAAAAAATCAGACCAGGCTTTCCAGGAATTATTAAGGTCTTTGATGACTGAATCCTGGCAATTAGTCATTTTCCTAGGTTTTAGCTTTTACTCCTGGAGCATTAGCATTAATAGGAAGGAAGAATTTAGTAACTTGGAATAGGCTAATTCTGTTGTATTGTGGATAACACAAAGATTGTGAACATACAAGTTGTAAATAATTGTAATAATAAAACTATGATTAAATATTTTAAAATGTAAATGTTTAACAGGATAGTTATAAAATTCACAATAATCAAATAATCAAACAAAAACTTTTAGATAATGATCTGCCCAGGTGCAGCTAGAAAGAAAAGAATTATGTGCGCAATTTGAGTGTAAACCCAAAGATATTTAAATTTATTAGATGGGATTTAAAAATGTTCAGATAGGACTGGAACATGACATATAAACAATACATGTTATTTGACAAACATGAGTAATACTTAAAGAAATTTATACAAATTATTTTAATCTTATTTTTAAGGTGTGATAATAGCATTATAATTATATATATTTTAAAAGTTTTTATATTTTGGTGATATTATCTAAAAGATGATATCTCTTCTGCTTATATGTGAAATCATTGAAACCATTAATCTGCTTCAAAATAATCTGAGAATGGAGAAGTGATTCAGGAAACAAGAATGCCAAGATTTATATTGTTGAAGCTGTAAGATAGATATATGTGGGTCAAACATTTTTTTTTATTGTTTGTTTTTAAATTTTCTATAACAAAAAGTGTTTTAAATGTAAAAAGATCATTAATATATTAGATAGGAGATTATGACCAATCTAATGAAAGAAAATAAAACCTTTCTGAAACTCATATGTATGGGAACCTCATCTATCAAGGACATAATCAAGGAATAAAATATACTCTACATAAAAGGGAAGGGATTCCCAGAGTTCAGATCTCAGTATAAATTAGATAATATACTGTTACAGATTATTTGTATACTACTGTACTATGCTAAAGAGAACTAATAGTCTGAACATTCACAGTCTTAGAGTCATTTACTTTTGCTAGAATTTACTAGATTTGATAATTTATTTAAGTTCTGTAAGCTTTCATCTCCTCATATATAAAATGAATAGGATAGTATCTACCTAAAATGTATATGATGAAGTTTATATGTATTAAAATTTTGCCTGTTACTTGGTATACATTATATGAGGTAGCTAATAGTTTAGGCATGAGTGTCTATTTGCTGAGACCACATAAAATTAAAGTGAAATATATCTACTTGATTTTCAAAGAAGAATGATAACCCTACAGAACACCTATTAGGAAAACACAGAAAAAATCTGCAAGAAGATATTGGCTAATTTTAAAGGCAAGAAATCTGAGTCTTTGTAAGCATAAGCCCTATATTCCTTGCAGAAGCTCCTATATCCCTTTGTATTACAAAAGAAGTTAAGAAATGATAAAGTGATTATCAAGAAATATTATGAATCTGGATGATAAAAGCTAGTTTTCATAACACACATGCTTAAGATCTTGGAGGTATAACATGTTCAACTAATAACAGCATGAATGAAGAAGTTTTCCTGGGAAGTTCTTTGTCTAGAACCTTTCTTTTAGCTCTATTTTACCCTGGGGTGTCCTTGGAATTTTCTGATGGACTCCCATTAGTTTAATCAATGGGTGAATAAAGATCCCACGGAGGAATGTGCAACATATTTTGGAAAGCAAATCCCATCCTTTCCACTAACATTCATTAGCTGTGTACTCTGCTAGCTACAAGGACCCAAAAGATACAGTTTTCTTGTACATCTAGTATATGAGGACAATAACCTATTGTCTGAGATATAATCAAGAAACAAAGAAGTGTCTCATTAGTTCTTGGAAATCAGAGAGAGAGAGAGAGAGAGAGAGAGAGAGAGAGAGAGAGAGAGAGAGAGAGAGAATCAAATAAAGCTTCTCTATGCAAATTTTGCTGGATTATAAATTTTTGGAGATTGCATGACTTGGTAATTTCTGACTTCCAGCTCATACTCAGTAAATAGTTTCTGTTAACTAGCAGATTTATTAAGTAAATTAATCCAGAAAGCCTAGTTTCATAAGGATTCTTATAATATTATATTAATGGCATTATAATTTGTAAATAGTCTGTCTTGGTATCAAAGAGAAAGTAAATCATAGCAAAAACATTTCAGTGTGGTCTTGAATACCCTTATACATTAGTGAAATAGTTGAATTAAGAGATTACTGTATTTGAAATGTCAGAAATATTTGAACATTTTGTTGGACCACATAGAATTGTTCTCTTATTCCTTGGGCTGTAATTTTCATAAAAAATAATTATTACACACAATTCTGAAAAATAAATCTAAGATAGTTATATACAAATTTGTCTATTTTTTGCTTCCAAAAATGATGTGAAATAGATTGTATTTTTTAAAGTATTTCTCTCTTTCTCCTAAATCCAGAAGCATAAAACTGAGAGGAAGTCCCTCTCTCCTGGTTTTCTTCTGGTGATCAAAGAGAAATGAGAAGAATTTAATTTTTTTTCCAAAAGCATTAAAAAATACTTTAAAATCCACTGGCATGTAGCATACAGAAGGAGAAACTTGAGTTGCAAGATATGCTGTAAGTGTTGCAGGTAGCAGAATTACACAGTGACGATGGCAGAGATTCTGCAGAAGTTCATTGTTTCTGGGTCACATTTTAGACGATACCATGAAGTAATGTTCATGTTAAAATCATTTATAGGTCTTATGTTTGAGGATGGATCATACCACTGATGAGAATTAAAGACAGTGAGTTAAGGTGGTGAGACTTCAGAGGGAAAGAAAGAAAAAAATGTTTTTGTGAATAATAGTGACACAATAAAACTGTTGAAATTTAAGAGTTTCCCTGGCATGTATTGTAAATGTTCTAGATAGTTTCTCCATCTTTCTACCATTGATTCTGGTAGAAATCAGTTCAAATTAAGACTCTTATATAAAGCACTGAATTTTATAAAAAGAAACTAATGGACAATACAGCAAGTAAAATTTTTGCTGAAAATAAATGATCATTTTCACTTATTTGATGTATAATGGTACCTGAACCTCAGTGAAATTTGAAAACTGATAGAAAAATGTTGAGAAAATGTAATAGAGATGTTTCAAGGGTGGCCCAAAATAGGTAATTTCAAAAGAAGATTTCATATTTAGTAACATTTTTAAGAGATTCAATCTATATTTGTTTGAGTCCTAGAGTACAACATCTGAGAAAGTTGCTTTCAAAAGATTTTTTACCCATGTCAAAACAAAGAAAAAAGGGAAATATTGAGCTTGGTAATCGAGATTATGTGGAATATGCAACAATGGTCATATATTGTCCATATAAACAGAAAACAGTCCAAATTTTAAACTTACAAATAAAATATATAAATGCATTGTTTACACTGCTTTATTCTGAGTTTAAATTATTGGTTGGGATTAATATGGTTATTGGCCTTTTTAAATGAATTGATAACCACAAATGAAAATGTTTTTCAGTTCTTTTCACGTCTCTCATTATCTAAAACATATCTATTTATAATTAACTTTAAAAGTCATGCTTTTTATATTCTTTCTCACATTTATCATTCACAAAGTTTAATTCTAGAAAGGTAATCTAAGAAATACTTTCTAAACAGGGTTCACCCTGCACTTACAAAAAAATACCCACTTCAAATGTACATCAGAAAGATGTGTATGGTTATATTCTTAATACAAATTAGTTTATTATGTCAAAGATTACTAAATTTTCTCTAATATTACTGAAATAAACAAATGTCTTAAAGCTGTTCGTTATTCAGCTGTCACAATAAGAAATAAATGCCTTCCTTTTCAGCATAGGTGGAGTTAAGTCTAAACCTTTTTTTTTTTTTT
The DNA here is from genome assembly GCF_052094955.1 of Ictidomys tridecemlineatus. Classification (NCBI taxonomy): domain Eukaryota; kingdom Metazoa; phylum Chordata; class Mammalia; order Rodentia; family Sciuridae; genus Ictidomys; species Ictidomys tridecemlineatus. The sequence goes on along the minus strand of NC_135484.1, from coordinate 64,161,519 downwards.
TGCTTTCTTTCATGAATAGAATTTAGCTGTACTAAGGTAATAGTGCAAATTTACAGTATCCATAAAAGCACCGTTATTGTATTGCTCTGCTTAATGCATTGGGAAGAGAAGACCACTTGGCAGACACCACATATCTACAAACGAACAAAATGCACTCAAATCAAAATTGCATTATTTTTTGTCAATAATTTGTGTTATAATTTTTATGGCAAATATTAATGGAAAGAATCTCTTAAATAAAAATGAGTCTGACGTTTTCCTTTTGTTGTTGCAGCCCTGATTGTATTTACATCCAGTCATTTATTGCCCATTAAAGGAGTAATGCTATGTTAATGTAAGGGGGGAAAAATCAATGCTACTGAGATCAGTAGCTGTGGGGGAACAGTGCAGCAGCTGGTTTGCAAACAGTGAGCCCATATAGATCAATGAAATTACAAGCTAAATCTGCTGATGCTCACAAACTGCTCTGGTGGTGTACTATCTAACCTTTTTCAAGTTCAAGAGCTCTAGAAATCCAGTGATAACTAAATGGGGAAAAGGGCAAAGGCAACCAGAGGACAGTGAAGATACATCTAGAGTATTTTACTATGATATGTGATATTCTACTTTTGAAGCTACCAAAATAACTGCTTGCTTTAGTCAGCTTTTCATTGCTGTGGCCAAAAGACCTAACAAGAACAATTGGAGGAGAAAAAAGTTATCTGGGGTCCCATGGTGTTAGAGATTTCAGTCCATAGCCAGCTACATTTCCTGAGGTTTAAGGTGAGGCAGAACATCATAGTGGAATAATGTGGCTGAAGAAAGGTCAGGACATGGAGAAATTTCTCTGCACCAAGAAGCAGAGAAAGAGAAAGTTTCCCTCAAGGATAAAATATAAACCCCAAGGGCATATTCCCATCTACACATCTCCTCTGGCCACACCCTTCCTGCCTTCAGTTACTACCCAGTAGGTCCCTATCAGTAGATTCATTCACTGATTGGATTCAGATTCCATGATCCAATCATGATCATTTAACCTCCAAACATTTTTTCATTCTCTCACACATGAGCTTTTGGGGGACACCTCACATCTGAACCATAACACTACCATTATTAACCTATAGAAGAGTTCTATAATCTGTCAGTGAGCCTTCACATTCAGAAAATCTGTTATCTTAAGAGGACTCTTAAACCTGGAACATCAGAAGTCCACATGATATTTCACAAATCTGTTTGTTAAGGTTTCAAACATATTAATCAGTAGGCTAACATTGGAATTTTAGAATATATTACATGTTGGATTTGACAGCTTATTGTTCTATCTAAAATTCTCTTTTTTATTAATGGTTAATGTATACACTCCTCAGTGGGGATCAGCTTCTTGATAATGAATTACTGATCAGATATATGCACAATCTGTATATTTTTATTAGAGCATTGTAGTTGTACATAATGGTGGGATTTGTTGTTACATGTTCCTATATGCACACAATATAGCAACATAATTTGTTCCTAGTATTTCCCCCTTCCATTCCCCTTTCCTCTTCCCTTCCCCAGTTCCTTTCCTCTCCTCTACTGATCTCTGATTCTCATGAGATCCCTCCCCTTGCACTTTTTTTCCCGTTTTCCTCTCCAGCTTTCATATATGAGAGAAAACAAAATATTACCCTTGACTTTCTGGCTTATTTTGCTTAAAATAATGTTTTCAAGGTCCAGCTATTTCCCTGAAAATTAAATAATTTCATTCTTCTTTATTGCTGAATAAAATTCCAATGTGTGTATATGTGACTTTTCCTATAATCACTCATCCATTTATGGACACCTAGATGGTTCCAGTAGTTTGTCAATTGTGAACACAACTCATATATTTAAAAAAAAACTTTTCATCTCAATAAAGCAATTTTTGTTTCAATTTAAATGATATTATTATCATTATTTTTCCTATAAGTATTGAATTTTACAATTTTCTTATAGCTAAACCTTCCATGGGTATTCAGCTTTATTTTAACTACATTTCCCAAGCTTCACAAAATATGTGAGAGAGAATGTGCGAGAACATTTGGTATGTTAGTCAGCTTTTTGTCACTGTTACCAAAATATCTGACATAATCAACTTGAAGGAGGAAAGATGTACTTTGGCTTACAGTTTCAGAGGTTTTAGTCCACAGTCAGCCAGTTCCACTGATTTGTGCCAGAGGTAAAGCAGAGCATCATGGTGGAAGGGTGTGGCAGAGGAAAACTGCTCACCTCACTGCAGCAAGGAAAGGAGGTGGAAGGGAGGAAGAGGAAGAGAGAAGGGCCAGGCACAAGATACACACTTCTAGGGCACATCCCCAGTGACCTACTTCCTCCAACTAGGCACTACCTCCTAAAGTTTCCATCACCACTCACTAATACCATCAAATTATTAAATCCATCAATGAATTAATCCACTGGTGAGGTTAGAACCATCATGATCCAATTACTTCCCAAAGCTGTAACCTCTGAATATTGGTGCATTTTGGGACCAAGTTTAACACATAAGCTTTTCAGGGGACATTCTAGATCCAAATCATAATAGTTGGCATCCATAGAAAAGAATCTTCACAATTTGTTGATGGAGAAAACAAAAAAACAAAAAACAAAACAAAAACAGAACTGTTTAGAACTAGAATAAATCCTTGAGATTTGGACATGTAACACAGATATTTTTCTATCACCTGGAAAGTCTACACGACTCTCTCAAGGTCACACACCTATTAAATGACAACATTGAAATTCATCCAGGCATTTCTAGGTCAAAGGCAATATTGTCTCTATCCTATGATGCTGATACATTTATTTGGGTGGGCAAAAAGGAGAAGGTTGTAAAAGGCAGAAGGAAGTAGAATGAAGATCCACATGGGATGTTTTTATTCAAAGGATCACAGTCATAATATGAAAACTAAAATCATACATGAAATAAAATGAATTTTAAAATATTGTTGTACTAAATTAGTCAAAATTTATCAAATTGTTGGTGAAAAAAAAAAACAAGATCTTTATCCTTCCTTTTTCTAACTTTACATCAGTGAAAAAAAAGCCAACAAAAACAATAGCTACAGGGCCAACCAAAGTCTAGACTGATAGCAAAGTTGACCATCCCTGTCTCTTCCTCAGATATGCTCAGAGAGGCACCAAGCATTTTGCTTTTGAACTCTAGTTGATTAAAAACTTTCTGTCTTTTTCTATAGTATAGTGAGACAAAGTGACTTGATCTTTCTTTTTAACAGCTTTTCAAACAAATATTATTTTAGTTGTAGATGAACACAATATCTTTGTTTTATTTATTTTTATGTAATGCTGAGGATCGAACCCACTGCCTCATGCACGCAAGGCAAACGGTCTACCACTGACCTACAAACCCAGCCCTGTGACTTGATCTTTATAGGACTAGATCAGTATATAATGATAGTTATCTCTGACAAATAATATTATTAACCTGCCTAAAATAGGCCCATGTATTCCTGTATTTCAATGTACATTAACTTTTTACATACAATATCGGGGATTTTTTTTTTTTTGGTATAGTTTTCTAGAAACTAATACAATATTTAGCCTATGAGGTTAACTTTTTCTTCATGTAAATAATAATCATACTTCCAAAAATGATTATATTTTAAGGGTTATACTTTTAAAAACTATCAGAGAATAGAGTCTCCTTATTAACTTTAGAATAAGCTAAACATGAACAATCCATATTTTAGCTACTAGTGTTTAAGTTAGTGTGAACTCTGCTGAATTTACCAAGTGTTATAGTTTTAAATTTTATTTCATAATACTTATTTTAATATTGTCAGTTTTTCTGTGTATATGCACTCTAAATTCTGAAATCCTCCTTGAATATTGCACAGTAACTGGATGGGATATTATTACCTCCAGTTCAGATGAGGATGCAGAGAGAATGTCAAATGTTCACCACTATGACAAAATGTCTGAGAAGATTAACTTAAAGGAAAAAAGATTTATTTTGAATCACAGTTTCAGAGGTTTCAGTCCATGGCCACAATGGTTAAGGTCTGTGGTGAGACAGAATATCATGATGGGGATATGGGAAAGAGGAAAGCTGCTCACTTCTTGGCATCTAGAAAGCAGATACAGAGAAAGGAGCTGGGAAGAGATGTATCCTTCCAGGTGATTCCAAGAGGTATGCCTCCAGTGATCTGCTTCCTCCACCTAGGCCCCACTTCCTAAAGTCTTTGGCCCCTTCCCAATGAGGTCAGAGCTCTCACGATCCAATCATTTCCCAAAAGCCCACCTCCGAACATTGCTGCATTGAGGATCAAGACTTTAACACATGAGCCTTTATGGGGGCATTTGAGATCCATTCCATAACATTGTCATTTGGCTCTTGTCACTTGCTAAGCAATCGGAAATGAGAACTCAGCTTCTGGAATCAAACTTTATTATTTCACTGTTGCCTCTCTTTGATGCTTTGAATTCAAGTACATGAGGTAATACAGAAGCTGAAAAATGCGAAGAAAAACTTTAGTTGTATTTTGTTCCACTGTCTTCAAACTTGAGTAAAGATGTCAGTTTGTATTTTGAAAATATAGGACCTTCTAAAGATCAATGAGTTAAAACTGACAGGACATCACGGAATTACAGTAAGGTCTGCACAGAAAAGATGAGAGATAATGTACACTTCTGTGTTGCTGTACATGTGTAGGATGTTGAATATGGCAGCATAGAGGTATTGTGGAGTTAATCATGCTTGTACCAAAGGAGAGGTATTTCCAAGACATTCTTAATCTGGAGATTTCCTTTTTGAGCAAACAGAAGAGCAATCTCTTTACTTCTCATCTCTTCCACCATCAGAAAAGAGTAGTGCTGTCCAGGGCAGGCAGGTACATAGAGGGAAAAGAGAAAGCAGTAACTATAGTTGGCAGGATATACACACTGAAGGGAAAGAGACCTCTCTACTTTTCAATGAGGCAGCAATTCTACTGCCTATCCTTTCTGTGTCCCTAACACACAATCTTGTATTGTGTAGGCCCAATTTTAAGTACTAATCTAGGATTGTGTTCAAATGAAGTACTACCTACTCTCAAACATTTTAATCCAATGGCTTTGAGTTTCAGCTCCTTCTTGCTTGTGGGCCTTCATGTTGTGATAACCCAATTTTACCCTGTTTTCTAATTTATGGATATTCCTCTTCATGCCACTCTTGATTTCTTGTGCACACTTTTGATTATGGAGATATTCACAGATTTTGGTAGCAAAACTTTGGTTGGTTCAGAGTTGCACAACTGAAAAAGCTGAGCTAGTAGCCCATCTACTGAAGTGAAAATTGAATATGTCAAATAAGTGAACAGAAATAACAATAATGAGGCCTGACATGGTCATGTACACCCACCTGTAATCCCAGTATCTCAGGAGGCTGAGGCAGGAGGATCCAGAGTTCAAAGCCAGTCTCAGGAATGGCAAGACACTAAGCAACTCACTGAGACCCTGTCTCAAAATAAAATACAAAATAGGGCTGGGGATGTGGTTCAGTGGTTAAGTGCCCCTAAATTCAATCCCTGGTACCAAAAAATAAACAAAAAAAACCCAAATAAGCAAACAAATAATAATAATGATAACTAAAACTTACAGCCAACTAAAGTCTACTTTGAACTTTGAGTAATTGCAAAACAAAACAAAAACAAACCCCAATCTCTGCAATTTATGTAAAATTTGGTTATTCAGCCCTGATGAACTCATTTAAAGGCATCACAAAGCAAGGAATAAACAAAGATATACAAAAGCAAAGCAGATATCAGGTTCTCCAAGTCTAGCATGGCATTTCTCTTCTTCTATGAGGTTTATAGAATGAACAGTTGTATATAGGATTTCTGCATTAAAAAAAGGCATCTGAATGATTACTCTTTGGGGATTAGGTGTTCTCCTCCCTCTCAATAAATAAACAGAACTAATCTTTGTTATCTGTTCTCATTCTCACATCTCCATTGGGCTTTTCTCATCTTAGTGACCGGATTTCAACACTAAGAAAACTCCGACTTTTTACCCTGCCTATGCCATCCTGGGTCAAGTATTGTCTGTATCCATGAGGCTCTCTCCAATGAATAGTTCAACCATTATATATACAGACAAAAACAGAAGAATAATGAACTAAAAAAAAAAAAAAAAAAAAAAAACAGAAGAAGACTTTTAAGATGCATTAATGAGAAAAAGTTTTATAAACTCTTTTTTTAATGAGGATTGGTTCATATTAGATATGTATATAGGCAAGTATACTAATTATTATTATAAATACTATATATCTAATATGTAGTATTTATAATAATAATTAGTATACTTGCCTAAACTGACTCTTGATGAAATGCACATGATCCATTTCACAATATGACTTTTTACTTATGCTTACCTTACCCATATTTTATATTGTGAAGTTCCAAATTAACATAATCTATTAATAATATTTAAAAAGTAATACTGTATCTGAAATGGCTGTAGACCATCAAATAATGGTAATCACAGTTATGATGTATCAGGCAAAAAAAAAAAAATAATAAACTGCCCTCTCTGAGCATGTTTACTTAATAAGGCTCAATCTGTTCTGATTGTGCCATTCTTTCCAGGTTCAGAATATAAGTAGTCGAGATATTCTTTTTCTTTCAATATGCTCCAAATAACAATACTATTTGTTGAATGAGTAAATTGAGCAGTGGTATGAATATGTAATTCTAACCAATGTGTGAGTGCTAATAAATGTTGGATAGAAATTTATTTAGAGGTCACATTGATAGAATATTAACTTTGTATTTATGTGCATGTGTGTGTTTTGGTTGGAAGAACTCATTGATTTATGCATGGTAGGCAATCACTCTACCACTTAGCCACATTCTAAGCCCTCCTAATTTCTTCTTCTTCTTTTTGTAACATGTTTATCAATGATACATGCAATACACAGTATCCAAATTGATTTGTGTGACAGAAGTGTATACCCATGAAATCACCTCCTCAGTCAAGAACAGAACATTTCCATTATTCCCAAGAGACTTTTTGCATCCCATTTCACCATTACAGCTTATTAGATCTGATATCCATAGCTCCAGGCAAACATTGTTCTTATTTTTTATTGTATTACTATAAATTAATCATCATTTTTAACAATTTTATATAAAAGTGTTCACAGAATATATACCCTTTGGCTCTTAACACCCAAGATGATTTTGTGTTGATTCCTGCTGTTGTATCTTTTAATTGCCCCCTTTTTTATTGCTAAATACTGTTCCTTAGTTTGAAAATATCACATTTTATATAACCAATTAGTTGTTAATTGATGTTTAAGTTGTTTGTGATTTTGAATTTTGTGAATTAAAATGCTATGAATATTTACGTGCAAACCTTGTGTAGACCTATATTTTCATATCTTTCTGAAAATACCTGGAGTGGTTGGGTCATATGACATGTATATATTTAACTGCTTTACAAAACTGATGAATAGTTTTCAAAAATGATTGTACCATGTTGAAATCTTGTATGCAGTATATGAGAATCTTAGTTGCTGCATATACTTACCAAGACTTTGAATTGTAGGTCCTTTTGAATTTGACCATTCCAACGGGGTCTATCTCATTAATTTTTTTTTCCCTGATGACTACTGATGATTAGCATGGCTTCCTGAATTTATTAGTTATTCATATATTTTCATTTGCAAAGTAATTTTCTTCTTATTTTTATTTAGTGTAATCTTATTGTATTGTAACATTATTTTATTATTCAGATATAAAATATTTTTTATCAAATAAATGTACTTCAATATTTCTTACCATTCATTCAAAGACTTGCCTTTTCATTTTTATATAGGAATCTTTCAAAGAAAAAACATTTAACTTTTGATAGAGGCTATTATTTACTATCTTTTATGATTTGTATCTCAAGAATACATTTGCCTATCTTCATATCATCCATTTTTAAAATGTTTTCTTCTAGAAGTTTTATAATGGTTGCTTTTTATATTAAAGTCTATGATACATTTAGAATTATTATTTGTATGGTAAAGTGTAAGAGCAGGTGTTTGTATTTTTTTCATAGAGATATCTAACATTTCTTGAAACAATCTTTGGAAAGTCTGTCCTTTTTCACTAAATTTTCTTAGCATCTCTGTTAAAAACATTTTCAGGATTTTAATATGGATCTACTTCTGTGTTCTCCTTTCCAGTGGTTTTCATCTTTTTTTAAAAAAATCCTATTTATTCTTAAAAATTACTGAGGACCCTAAACACTCTTTTTTTTGTTGTTTATATGAGTTATATGTAATAATACACCACTAGAAACTAACACTGAGAAATTTAAAAAAATATATATATTTATTAGTTTTCATAAAATTGTCAATAATAATCTTACTGTGTTAACCTAAACAACATACATTTATGAAAATATTTAAATACTCCAAAAATTACTAAGAAAAGAATGTTTTATAATTACAAATGTCTCTAATGTCTGCTTCTGTGATAAACCCATTGAGATATTACAGATAATTTACATTATGGAAAACTGCACTGTTCATTTATGAGAGTATGGTAATAAGAAGGTAATGGGGAATCTGTTCTTATTTGAGAAATATATTTTTAATTCAATCAAGATCACATTTTAAGAATGGCTGCTTTTATTTTTAAAAAATATGTATACATTATTTTGTTAGTACCACACTCTCTTGTTTTTATAATTAAGACTTATAATTAAGCCTTGAAATCAAAAGTCCTCCAATTGTTCTTTTTTTTTTTTTTGAAAATTATTTTAGGTAGTCTAGGTTATCTGCATTTCCATATAAACTTTCTAATCAGCTTCTCAATTTCTCCTTAAAATATTCTTGTAATTTTCATTAGTATTATTTTTAACTCTAAATTAATTTGTTTGAGAACAGATATGTTAAAAAAATATCAAAGTTTTCAACCCATGGACATCATTTATTCCTGTACTTATTTAGATATTCTATACTTTAGCTCAGTAATGTTGTGTAGTTTTGAGTGAAGAGACAGTGTTTGTTTCTTATAGAATTAGTTCTATCATGCAACATTTGGTTTGATTGTAAATGAATTTTAAAATTTTCATTTCCCAATTATTAGTTGCTAGTATATGGAAATAAAATTATAAGATATTATTAGTTATACTGAAACATTGGTTAATTTATTTGAGCTTATATTATCAATAAATAATTATAGCCACTAATAATAATTACTAAGAATGCAATTTCTTTTCAAGAAATTGATCCTTTTATATTATAAAACATTCCTCTTTATCTCTATCAATCCTCTTTGACTTTCAGTGTACTTCTACTGATATTCGTGAATTTTTTAGCTTTTATATGTTTGCTATTTTTATGAGTTTCTTTTGTAAAAACCCATTTATTTTTGAACTTATGAACTTCTTTAAATTTAGGGTATATTTTTGTAGAAAACATACTATTTCTTTATTATTCTTCTGGTAATATTTTTCCTTTAATTGGCACGTGAATTTATTCATGCTTTTAAACTTGATTTTTAAATATTTTAGACTTTAATTAAAAGTAGGAAAAATATTCAGAACTTTCCCAGAGAATCTTTGCTCAGCTTCCCCTAATGCTAACATACTGCATGCATACATAATATCACAATATAGACTAAGAAATTACTGTTAATATTCAGCTGTCCTATAAATTTAATTGGGCTTCACAAGTTTATTTACTAGGTTTTTTTTTTCTTGTTTCAGGATGCAGTCAATGATCCTATAGCATACTTAGTTGTTAAATTATTTTTATCTACTCCCAAGTCTAATAGTTCCATAGTCTTTCCTTTTCCCTCATGATTTATTCACTTTTGTTAAGTACCCAGTCAAATTTCTTACAATGAAATCCCTCAGTTTAAATTTATCTGATTTTTAGATGAGATAATGAATTTTGGCAAGAAAAATACAGAAATTATTTGTTCACTGCAGATATCATATAGGGGAGTGCATGATGTTGCTATATCTTAATGGTAATGTTAACCTTGATCACTTGAGTAAGTTAATGTATGCTGGATTTTTCCATTGAAAATCTTCTTTTTTTTTCATTTTTTGATTGATTAATAATACCCTGAAGGATACATTACTATTTAGTATCATTATTTATATGGCTAAAATGATATCTATCATTTTATTATTTGCATTGTTTCTTCTTTAGGTTTTTGTTTTGTTTTTCTTTTTCTTTTTTAAATTTTCCTTGGATTATTTAAAAGCTGTTTTACTCCATAAAAATGATCTTTTGCCTTTTTACCCATAACTCTTCATTTTGAGGGATTGTACTAGAATTTAAAACATACATTTATAAGTTTTAAAAGTCTACTTTATGCCAAAGGCCAATGTCTCGGCTTGGCACCAGAATCACGAGCCACCACACACCTTTGTAGGTTCAAACAGCAATTCTTTATTCCCGCTCTCACACCGCCTCCACACAGGTCCAGGGGCAAAACGTTCTGCCGTCTCCCTCACAATTCACCTACTCCACGAGGCTATCTCCAAATCCCATTTTAATCTCACGAGAACTCAACGGGAGCAAGCAGCAGGAACACCCTAATCCCAGCAATAATCTTCAACCTCTAACTTCCCTAAAACCCATTATCTTAAACTGGCAATGCCTTAAACTCAAGGAGCCGGTTACTTCCTCAAACCTGATCAGCTCTAAACCCGGATCCGCCTTGATCCTTGAGCAAGGTCACCTTATTAAAGCATGCATGCAATGTCCCATCGAATGTCCTCTAAGCATCATGGGGTACGCTTGGCAAGGAAATTTCGATGCGTCAATCCTACTTGGTAATGGCCCTCAGCAACTTTAAGTTAATATTGTTTCACTTCACATAAAATAATATTGTTTCACTTCACATACTTCCATATATCCATTTATTCTTTACAAAACTCTCCTACATGTGATCATTGTTATATAAATTACATTTATGTGCACTATAAACCCTACCAAATACTATAATCTTTATTTTAGACAGTATAATGTATTTTAAAAGTAAGAGAAATAATTATTTGTTATCATTTATTTACCATTTCTAATGATCTTCTGATCTTTATTTATTTCTGAAGACCCAAAATTCCTCCTGGTATTATTTTCCTTCAACATTAGGACATTTTGTCAGCATTTCTCTTAGTGTAGGTCTGGAAACAACATTGTCTCTTTTACTATACTCCACTCTCTACTGATAGTTGGTGTTTCCTTGTATATAATGTGCCATTTCAATTTGCTCCTGGGCCAAGGAACTGAACAGACACTTCTCAGAAGATGATATACAACCAATTAACAAGTATATGAGAAAATGTTCAACATCTTTAGCAATTAGAGGAATGCAATAAAAACCACTCTAAAATTTCATCTCACTCTAGTCAGAATAGCAGTATTAAGAATACAAACAAGGGGCTGGAATTGTGGCTCAGTTGTAGAGCACTTGCCTAGCAAGAGTGAGGCCCTGGGTTTGATTCTCAGCACTGCATGTAAAAAATTAATAAAATAAAGGTCCATCAACATCTAAATGGGTGCAGTCGATATGGAAAGCAGTATGGAGATTTTTTGGAAAACTGGGAGTGGAATCACCATTTGACCCAGCTATCCCTCTCCTCGGTCTATACCCAAAGGACTTAAAAACAACATACTACAGTGATACAGTCACATCAATGTTTATAGCAGCACAATTCACAATAGCTAAATTGTGGAACTAACCTAGATACCCTTCAGGATATTTTCTTTTTCTTCGGTTTTAAGGGTTTTACATTATATGTCTAGGTATAGTTTGCACTTTGTGTTATCTCTGAGCTTCTTCATTGTTGAAAGTATGCTTGAGAATGTCACATTTTTCTAGGTCCTTGGGTACATTGTAATTATGAATAATGTCCTAGATATTGGGCACGTTATGTTTTGGAATCTCTTGATTCTGTTGTATTCTTCAAAGAGTGCTATTGTTCTATTCTAAAAAACAATTAATTTGATGAGATTAAAACTTCAAATTTTGTCCTACTTGTGATTGGCAGCAGCTTTGATCACTGGCTTTTGGATTCTCTCTCACTCTGATGGCTCTGGTTGCCCCATGCTCCTCATTTAATTCCTCTATCCAGAAACATGGTCAATTTCCTGTTAGTTTTAGCTATTCCCCTCTGCCAATGTATTTGTGACTGCCCACAAGACAAGGCCACAAAAAACAGGAAACTGTCAGTCTCATCTTCCAAATTCCAACTCCTTGGTATAATCTATCTGCTTTGTTCACTTGTCAGAATTATTTGTTTACTTATTTTATTTTGTTCATTCTCTCCACTGAATTTTCAGTTATTATTGCCAGAGGTCAGAAACTTACCCTTTCATAAAAGGAGCAAACTCTTTGTTCATTTATTTCTTGATGACACACATGTATCTCAGTCAAAGAAGTTAAGGAATCCTTGAATAGCATAAATGCTCTATTGTCTGACTTGTCATATGATTATATTTCTATAAATAGACACTGAATATTTTGAGCTAGTAGGTATGGTCTTCTAAATCTTGGAAATTTATTCTATAAAACAAAACCCCAAAGGAAAAAAAATGAAGCAAGAGAGAGAATTAGTTTTTGCTTGACAACATATATTTTGAATAAACTCTCATGGTTGACAAAATGAGGGATGATAAAGCCAAGTCATTCTGACATCCATATAGCATTCCAAATTTGATATGTAGTTGCATTTTATTTCTTCCCTCACATGAATAATACTTATAACTTTAAGAAGCTTCTATTAGTGACCCAAACTGAGAAAGTAGTACTATGCAGTAGATAAAAGCAATTGTTTATATTTGTTATCAACTCCACAAGTTCCTAGTTTTAAGTCCCTGAAGGAGTTACTTAATTTCCTATATATCAGATTTCTCTATCTGGAAACATCAAGGTTATAATATATCTTAAAAGTTTCAAATAGGCAAGGAGACTTGTCAAGTACACAACATAAAATTATAATATTCTTAGTGTTCCTTACTTAGGTCTTGGTGGGGAAATTTATCATTATTCAAGTTTAGCCTCAGCTTCTCTTCCTTTTTTTATTTTATTATTTTACATTCCTTTCTTTTTACCTTGTTGATTCCTCTGACTAGAATTACCTCTCCTGTCTTCTGTACCCATAAAACTCCTTTGAGGTATATTCTTTTAAAAATTGCACAGTCATCCCTTAACACATAGTTCAAATGACCCCTGGAAGGCCACATCATGTAGTGGAATACATAATTGCTTTGGAATCAGGTAGATATTTAGTATTTCTTCTATCATAAGATGTAGATAGGTTTATTATCCTGTTAAAGCTCATTTTTTAAATCTAACAATGGGAAAATTATCTATATAAAAGGAAAGTGGTAAAGACAAGTGAGATGGCTTTTTTAAGTATGTGATCAGTCTTGAACATATTAGCTGCCTAATACCACTGAATTTACTTCCTTCTCTTTTCCTATGTCATTCTACTATGAAGTGTTTTTGAACACTGTCAAAAATATCATGTCTGTACTTCTTTTAGTATGTCATTCAAAATCCTTATCATTATCCCTTAATATGACTTGATTCCTCCTTGATGGCAGAGACCTATACTTTTTAAAGTAGCTTTTTATTTTATTTATTTATAATTTTATGTGGTACTGATAATTGAACCCAATGCCTCACATATACTAGGCAAGTGCTCCATAACTGAGCCATAACTGAGCCCCCTATATTTTATATCTACCTATGTACCTACCATAGCACCTGAGCCACTGTAGATTGTCTAAATGTTTGTTTAACGAATGAACAAAAAATACTATCAAACTGGATTTTATTTGAACATATAATTTTCACTTACTTATTAAAACAATCTGAGAGGCCACCAAAGGACATTTAAATCAAATGAAGTATTTGAAGGGAAAACAAATATGAGGACTTTTCTTTTGTCTTATTCTGACTTTTTTTTTTTTTTTAAGGTAATGAAAACATCCCCATGACCAGAAATCCTCAGGAATAATTCCTCTTGACTGCAGTAAGTACCTACTTTTGAGGAATAGAAAGCTGATGAGCTGCAGGCTTCCCTGCTGCTAAATTCATCTAACAAGGCACTCCTGATGTGTTCTGATTTTAAGGCCAATGGGAACGCTATAGATTGGTTTGCTGCTCTCTTTCCTGATAAAGAAAGGACTCTAAGATGTGCATGTTTTTGTTGGTAAATAAATTCTGGTGTGAAATGGGATCCAAGATTTAAGCCTAAGGCATCAAAAACAGTAATAAAATGAATTTGTAGGGGTATTGCCTTTGGTACTTCTAGGGAAAAGTGTGCACAGCTAAAGTAGAGCTGAGCAATCAGGAATCATCTGCATCTGTGCTCCTTGTAGCTAGGACCAGAAATGACCTTTCTATATTTCTAAGCTCAAGAGCAAGTCAGTTGAGAGATATTGAGTCCTTTCAATGGATTAATCTCTTTGAATAAGTTATGTAGTTGGGAACTGAAATAATGGTCTCAGAAATGCCCTAAAAAGACTGGTGCAAAGCTTGACAAATACTAATAACACCAAAATGGTCTTTTTTATTTTATGTAGAAGAAGTAACTCAGTAAAAAAAAAGGGCTAGACTTGCTCTTGAGGAACCTTGACAAATGTTACCAGCTGAGAGAAAACAGCAGGATAACTCAACTCCAATTGCTATATTCTCCATTAAGGAAAGTGTTATGCAAATGGTAAGGATAGAAGTGACACAAAGGAAGGAAATCAGACTTGAGACAGGACACAGATGCAAGAGCACATGCAGCTATAATATGTGAGTTAATAACCCTAAATCAGAGAGACATACTTCATACTAGGTTACTGAAAGCATGTAAAGACAGGATCACAGAAACATTATTATTAATCTATTAGAAATAATGAAAAATCAGCAAAAGACTGAGAGAGAGAGAGAGAGAGAGAGAGAGAGAGAGAGAGAGAGAGAGAGAGAGAGAAAGAGAGAGAGAGAGAGAGGGAGAGGGAGGGAGGGAGGGGAGAGAGGGAAGAGGGAGGAGAGAAAACAAGTATAAGAGAGAAGAGTATTAGGCAGAGGACAAGATGAGTTGTGGAAACCACAGCTTGCAAACTTTGTGATAATATTTAGCAGATATTACTCAATTACTAATCTCTTAGAAAAAATAAAGCATTAATTAGGAACTGAATTATTACCATCTTGTAAGTCCCAAATTTATAAGAGCTCAATAGTAGGAACTATTTTGAAGTGTTATCTTTTCCCACGCTAGTCATATGGAACACATTACTCTTAAGGTGCTGGTCAGCAGAAATGAGTGTAAAATGATATTATACAATGTACCATATTGCTAAACTATGATATTCATATTCAGTAGGGTACATGTATTAAATGCATTCTCACATGATATTTTCAGCTCACAACCCAATTGTATATCAAGGAACACCTATGTGTTAAAATATTTATTGAGAGATCAAAAGAATTCTTGGGCATGGGGTATTTTTGTCAGCAAGTTTGAAGAGTTTTCTCCACAGTGTGCTAAAAACCACATTCTTTGTCTGATCATATTTAAGAAAAGGGCAGTGAATTTGCAGCCATTATTACAATATATTATGATATTTAGATATAACATTTTTTAGAGCAAAATATCTGAGATTAGTCAGACTTGGGTTTGAATTCTGTATCTGATACTTACTGCCCATGGGAGATGAATTGGAGTCTGTAAAATGGAGATAATAAATGTACCAACCTCCTAGAGTTTTTAGAAAATTAATATGATATATACTTAACTTGTTCAGCACAGTAGAAACAACAAGAACAAAAGAAAAATCAATACATATTATCTCACAGGAATGATTTGCTGAAGATACACAAAGAGCACTATGAAGAAACATAGGAAGCAGAGCAATTATTTTTATGTGGAGTAGGAGTCTGGGTTGACCAAGGAAGTGGAAGTATGGAGACAGACACAGAGAGCACATGTTCGCAGGCTCAGAGATAATGGAGTTGATGCATTTCAACTGCAAATAACAGTTACTTAGATTGGAGGAAGGAAAAACCTGAGGAGACAAGTTTAGTGAATAACAAGGATGGCCAGCAAGGAAGGGGTCACATCTAAAAGAGCTTTTTTGCATATCATATTCAGGAAGTTAAAAGATATACTAAACTTATGGTATAAGAGAAGGTATCAGTACAAGTTGAAATAATAAACACTGGAAAAATTTTAATAAACAGCAGTTAAATTTAAGCAGCTAACAGATTAAAATGGAATAACTATGCTTGTTCTTTGTTTTTGTTTTTGATTTTTTTTTTAATATCAGGAATTGAACCCAGGAGTGCTTAATCATTGAGCCACATCCTTAGTTCTTTTTACTTTTTTTATTTTGAGACAGGGTCTCACTAAGTTGTTTAGCAACTCACTAAAAAGGTAAATGTGGCCTAGAATTTGCAATCCTCCTGCCTCAGCCTCCTGAGCCTCTGGGATTACAGGCATATGCCACTGCACCTGGCTGCTGATTCCTGTTCTAAATAGCATACGTTTAAAGAGGCATCTCATCAATGTGCTTAGTATATTAGATGACACTCTCCAATAATTTTAGGAGAACCTTGCCTTCAGTTTTTGATGTTTATTATTTTGTTTATGGTGTGTTTTTTACCCAAATGTAAATTATGGCATTTGTTAAGGTCCCCACAAGGTTTATATATGTGGTAATCTGAACCTAATGCAGCATATACTTACTTTCTAGACAGAAAAGAGAATTAGACATTAGCAATTTAAAAGAAAGATCACTAATGGAAGAGAGAAACCAATCTTCTTGACTTTTTCCTTTTTGTTGATGTTATTGTTATTTCAAAGGAAGACTTTAAATTCTAGTGCCTTCTTTGAATCTCTGAGATGGCATCAAAATTTAAAGCAGTTGATTTCTATCATGAAAGTGACACCCTGAATTCTTTAAACATTGGGAATGAAAGCAAAGAAAGAACATGAATTTTGAAAATTTTAAAATCTAATTTTCAAAATTTTGTATATGATTTTTTAGAAAATATCTGAATGGATACATCATTAGAAGAAATTTTTCATGGTATTGATGATGGTATGAATGGACTATGGTTGAGATAGTAAAACAAGAGAATAAGAGTAAGTAATCTATATGCATGTACACAGTGTTATGGTTTGGATATGAGGCATACCCCAGAAAGCTCATGTGTTAATGCAGAAATGTTCAGAGGTAAAATAATTAGGTTAGTAGAACTGTGACTTAATCAGTGAATTAATCCATTTGCTGGATTAATAATTTGAATCATTATTGGGTGGTTACTGAAGTAGATGGGATGTGGCCAGAGGAAGTAGATCAAGAGAGGTGTGCACTTGAAGATTATATTTTTTCCTGATTCCTCACTCACTCTTTGCTTCCTGTATGCCATGACCTGAGCAGCTTTCCTCTTCTTTGTCCTTCCATCATGGTGGTCTGTTTCAACTCAAGACCAGAGCCATGGAGTTGGTTGATTTGGACTAAGATCATGGAAATCATAAGCCAAAGTAAACTTTTCCTTCACTTCTCTATGTTGTTCTTTTTTTTTTTTTTTTTTTTTTTGGTACTGGTGATTGAACTCAGGAGCACTCAACCACTGAGCCACATCTCCAACCCTACTTTATTTTATTTAGAGACAGGGTCTCAGTTGCTTAATGCCTTGCTAAATTGCTGAGCCTAAATCAATAAATTGCAATCCTCCTGCTTCAGCCTCTGGAGCTGTTGGGATTACAGGCATGTGCCACCACACCTAGCAGGTAATTTTATTTTGAGGGCTATATGGTCTAATGTGATACATTTAATGGCACATAGAGATCTGTAGAAAGATAAAATTATAAAATACAGCTGCTCTTCTTACTTTCCATGTTAATTGTACAGATTTTTGAGTTATATAAAATATGTAATGGTGTAATGGCTTATACCAGAAAAAATATTCAGATAGAAGATAATAAATATTTGATGAATGAATAAAAATTGACTTTCTAAAAATTGGACCATATTAATTTTGCTTAGAATATGTTGTAGAGGTAATAATAATTGGCATTATATAAAAAATATTAGCTCAATATCTGATATTCAGTGTTTTCAGGCAAAAAATACACCTTTTAAGACTTAAGTTTCCTTTACTATAAAGTGAGTATAATCATATTCTTCATGAAATTATTGTTTAAGATACTATACCATTAATTTATTATTCATTAGATATTTTTTGAGAATCTTCTGTCAGCAGTTGTATTTGTATATATATAATATTTCTTTAAAAATTATCATTAGAGATGGATGCATCATTAGAGATAGATATTATTTTAAGGTGCTTTTAAAATTCTAAAAATTTTTACATTTGGACTAATAAGTTATTTTACTTTATAATTTTATTTTATTTTGTATTTTAGAAGAGAATAGCTAGTTCTTGCCCATTCTGAAGTATTAGCATTATGCAAATGAATTAAATTCTGAAGATTCTAGAATAAATTAGAATTGTACATACACTTCAACTTCATGCTACAAGTAGACTTGTCCATACTATTTGTTAAAGCACTCAGTATTGAATTCCACAGCTGATAGGATTAAGTACAATACCATACATGTAATAGACTCAAGTGTACAGTTATAATATATAGTTATAATACTACTGTAGAATAAAGTGTAGTCTTATGGATGTCTTGTGTGTGGGTCAACAAGTCCTGGAACACTTGCCTTTTAACTGACAGCTGTCACCTGTGGTCTGGTTTATTGCTACTCTCCAGTGGTTTCATGCTACTACCCAAATTATCATGGATTAAGTTGTTTTTACATCTCTTTCTTTTAGTTTTTTATAATGAAATTTATTGTTTATATTTTACATTTATAACATGGAATACACAGAATAAAATGGATATTATAATAAAGCTTATTAACATATTTATCGTCTCACAGTTACTTTTTTATGACAAAAGCAAGTAAAATTTATTTAACAAAAATTTCTAATAAATTTTATTAATTTTAATTCTCATGTTGTGCATCAAATCTCTTGACTTTTTCATTCCTACATATCTACTATTTTCTATCCTTCACCTACTTCTCTATATTTTCCTCTTTACCTCCACCTAGCATGGTAGCCACTATTTCATTCTCTATATCCTTGATCTATCTACTTCTCCCTCTCTCCCTCCCTCATCCTCCTCCACATATAAGTGGGAACATGCAATTTTTTTTCTGTGTCTGGTTAATTTAATCAAGCATAATGTCATCCAGGTCTATTTGTACTATGGCAAATGGCGGGATATCTTCCACTTTTTAAAAGATGAATTATCTATCTCTCTATCATCATCATCATAATCATCATCATCATCACTATCATCATCATCTATAACATTGTCTTTATCCATTCATCCATCTATGGGCATTTGGGTTGTTTCCATATCTTGGCTATTATAAACAATGCTGCACTGAAGATAGGAATGTAGATATATTTGTGAGTTAGTGATTTCATCTCCTTTAGTTATGTACCCAGGATTAAAGATTACTGGATCACATGGTAATCCTATTTTAATTTCCTTAGGAAATTCCATACCATATCTACCTTACCACAGCAGTATACTGGGGTTCCCTTTTCTCCACACCCTTGCCAACATCATATCTCATCTTTTTGAAAGTAGCCATCTATATGGGTGTGAGATGGTATCTCATAATTGTTTTAATTAGCATTTCCCTGATGATTAGTGATGTTGATCATCTTTTCATATCCCTTTGGCCTTTTATGTCTAAACTTTTATGAGTTTCATCAAGAAATTATGCTAACCCTTTTGAAATAATGTTTTTTTTTTCTGCATCAACTGGGAGAATCATGTGGTTTTTGCCTTTTATTCTGTTAATGTGACTATCACTTTGATTGATTTACACATGTCAAACCAGCCTTGCATGTCAGGAATAATTGCTGTTAGGTTATAATGCATAGTCCTTTCGATGTGTAGTCTTATGGACTCATATCTTATGTTCATATCTTATTCAATATCTCATCAGAGATATTGACCTGTAGTTTTATTTTCTGTGGTGTTTTTGTCTTAGCTTAGATATTAAGGTATTAAGGTGATGCTGGCCTCGGAAAAATTTGTTTGGATCTATTCTCTCTAGCTCTATTTTTTTTTTCTGGAAGAGTTTAAGAAATGTTGGTAATAATTCTCTTCTGAATGTTGGGTAGAATTCAACTGTGAAGCCATCTGGTCCTAGGCTTTTCTTTGTTGGAAGGTTTTTAATTACTTCTTCAAATCCTTTGTTTATTATTGGTCTGCTAAAGCTTTCTATTTCTTCTTGATTCTATCTTTGTAGATTATACTTTCCTAGTAATTTATCTATTTCTTCTAGGTTATTCAATTTATCGTCATGTAATTATTTATAATAACCCTCCATGATTCTTTGTATTTCTGAGGTATACATTGTAATATCTCCAGTTTAATTTCTGATATTTTTAATTTAAGTCTTCTCTCTTTTTGTTGATTTTGCATGATATTTTCAAATAACCAACTCTTGATTTTTTTCTGTGGCTTTTCTGTTCTCTATATGATTTACTTCTATTCTGATCTTCATTATTTACTTCATTCTGTTAATTTGAAGTTTAGTTTTTTATCTTTTTGTAAGTCTTTGAAGTGTAATTTTAGGCTATTTATTTGAAATTTTTGTTGTTGTTGTTGTAGATGGGCACAATATCTTTATCTTTTTTTATATGGTGCTGAGGTGGAACCCAGTGTCTCACACATGTGAGGTAAGCACTTCACCACTGAGCTACAGCCCCAGCCCTATTTGAAATATCTTTTACACAGTTTTTATTTACTATAAACTACTCTCTTAAAACTCCTTTTGCTGAGTCCTAAAGGTTTTGATATGTTGTGTTTCTATGAAAATCTGTCTCAGAATATTTTTAAGGTACCCTGTTGATTTCCTCTTTGACCCATTTGTTGTTAATTTTCATGTATTTGTTAATTTTCGAATATTATTCCTGTTACTGATTTCTGGTTTCATGTTGTTGTGGTAGGAAACATTTCTAGATGTGATTTCAACCTTCTTGAATTTGTTGCATCTTGTTTTCTAGCAAATATGGTCTATCCTGAAGAATGTTCCATGTGCACTAGAAAAGAATATGCATTCTGCTGCTGTTGGATTGAAGTTCTATATGTGTCGGTAAAATCCATTTGGTTTAAAGTCCAGGTCAAATCTGGTATTTGTGATTTTCTGTTTCACTGACCTATTCATTATTGAAAGTGAGGTACGGAAGTCTCCTTTAGGCACTCTAGTTGAAATGTAATTATTTATAATTTTGGTCCTTTTTTGTGGGGAATCAACATTAGGTACTTCTAGTTGGCCTTTGTGCCCCCTAGATGGATTTCTATCAATAGATTCATATTCTTACTTCTGTACACAGCTCTCCCATGTGAAGCAGTTCTGAGAACAAAAACATTTTTTAGACTTCACTGAGTAATTTTAGCTTGTCCCTATTGTACATATGCACAAACTAAAAAACAATAAATGCTTTATTTCCCTCCATACCATCCATTACTCTACCTAAAATTGTGTGGAAATATATGAACCAACCATCTAATAAAAATGTAAAGTGTTTAGTTTGTGCCAGACCAGTGCCAGGTATTGTTCATGGGTTGTTTTAAATAATTATACGATTTCTTTTAAGTTTGGATTATTCTTTTAAGGGCTCAGTTTGGCTATCTGAGCAGTTTTCAAGAATTGGAGTTGTGCATTTGAGTATTGGCAGAGAGCCTCATTGTTTTTGCATTGTTGAATAGGTCAGCAATCCAGCTGTTTGTTGTTTTCTACAGGGTTGCCTAGAAAACAGAGGCTGAAGAGGAGACTCTGACTTGTTAACTCTTTGATAGCCTCTGGAGCTGCCGGGATTACAGATATGTGCCATCATGCCCAGCCTATAAAGATTTTTGAAGATAAATTTTACACAGAAGATTCTTCTCCATCTCATTTCCCCCTTAATTCTATTTAACTTATTAAAAGTTTTCAAATCCATTAGGAATTAATGATCTTTCTTTTGTTAGTTGGTGATTTCATTCTCTTTAAAGTCTGGCCTCATCAATGTTCCCAGCAAGCTCTGGCAACTTGCAGATAGTGTTGCTTACATAAACTGTGATTTATATTAGCTGACTTATATCTAATACAACCCCATACCAACTCTGAAAACTTACCTGTCAATGACACTTCCTCTTCTTCTGCCCAACCTCCACTGTTCTCAGTGCACTGAGAGAGTCTCATGTCCAAGACTTATCTCTACCTGAGTCCTGGCTTCTGCCATCCTTGTCTCCTGAGAGCCATAGCCAAGTAGGAATGATGCATGGCATTTTGGGGTTGAAAGGTGACCCTGCTCAGGGAATAGGGCGGCTCCAGGTTTAGGGTGGATCCTTCTGGGAATAGGGCGGCTCCAGGATTAGGGCGTATCCTGCTGCCTCAGGCGCCTGCTCTTTGGAGTTCCCGTTGAGTTCTCCCAGGGTTCTGAGAGAATTGGTGCACACGAATTGGTGAACAGCCGATAGAGGCAGTGTGTTCACGGGAAGTGTGGGTAGAGGGTTGGTGAGAGTTCGGGAATAAAGAGTTGCTGTTTGAATCTACAAGGCTTTGTGGTGGCTCGGTGATTTTGTGCCCAGCCAGACTGTGGCACTTGTCCCAGCTCTTTTATTAACCAGAAACTTGCTGTCACCCACTTCCCCCTCTCCATCCTATATCTTTACTTCTCTTGCTGATAGATTTTTCCTCATAATAAGCTATGGCAGAAACACCCTTATTTATCTATCTTACCTCCTTTTTTCTTCACAACCACTTTCGTTCATCTTCTTGCCAGCATTACAGAATCCAAACTTTTTCAAGTGCTCTTCTTTTTCTGTTTTGTTGTCCAAAAGTTGTCCAAAAAGCTATCTATAGCTTCAGGGAGTGAGTCTTGGTATTTCTTGCACTTTTATCCACCTTGTTGATAATTGGTTCAGGACTGAATATGTGATACTGTTTAGGTCATAAGGAAGTTCCCTGGGTGATACCTAGAAAAAGTTTCTCTGCTTCAGTATTGTAACAATGTTGTTTCTTTCAACCTGTGAAAATAGAGTGTCTTTCCATTTGTGTGTGCATACATATGTGCATGTGAGTCCTCTTCAATTACTTTGATAAGTTTTATGATTTCCATCATAGAGATATAGTAATTTGCTCTTAGGTATTGTGTTTACTTATTTGTGAGTACTGTAAATGGGATTGCTTTCTTGATTTCTGTTTCAGATAATTCACGTTGGCAAATAACAATACTACTAGTTTTTGTATGTTAGTTTTGTATCCTACAACTTTTATGAATTCATTTATTTGTATTCTTTGGGTTTTTTCCTACATAAGATCATGTCATTTACAAATAGTGACAATTTGACTTCCTCTTTTCCAATTTGGATGCCCTTTAATTCTGATTGTTCTGGCTAAGATTTTGAGCACTTAGTTGTGTTGTTCCAGGTCTTGGAAAGAAATCTTTCATCTTTTCCCCATTGAATAATGTTACCTATTGGCTTTTAACAAATGGCCTAAATGACTTTTATTGTATCGAGGTATGTTTTTCCCCTAACCAAATTTATTCAGTATTTCAGAGCAGGAAACTTCCTAAATCAAAAATATACTACAAAGCTATAGTAATCAAAATTGCATGGTATTGGAATTAAAAAAGACACATAGACCAATGAAACAGGATAGTATGCCTAGAAATAAACCCATATACCTACAGTCAATTGATTTTTGACATGCTAAGAATACAGAATTGGAGAAAGGGTTTTTTTTTTTCAATAAATGGTGATAAGAATATTGGATATCCACATGTAGAACAATGCAACTTGACTCCTATCTCTTACCAGTTACCAAGCAAAAAATCAAATTGAAATAAATTATACTTAAATTTAAAAGTCTGGAACTATAGAACTACTAGGATATAACATAAGGGTAGCACTTTGGAACACTGGAATGAGAGGGTTTTTTTGGTCAAGATCCCAAAAGCACATGAAACAAAAGCAAAACTATACATAAGGGATTATATCTAACTTAAAGCTTCTACACAGCAAAAGATATAATTAATTGCATACAGAGACAACTTGCAGCAAACTGTACATCTGACAAGGCATTAATGTCCAGAATGTGTAAGGAACACAGAAACCTTAATGATAAAAAAAACAACCCAATAAAAATCTGTACAGTATGGGGTTTGGGATATAATTGAGTGGTAGAACACTTGCTTACCATGTGTGAGGTCCTGGGTTTGATTCTCAATACAACAAAAAGTTAAAAGAAAAAAAAGGGAGAATGTGGCGTTCTCTCTCTCTCTCTCTCTCTCTCTCTCTCTCTCTCTCTCTCTCTCTCTCTCTTTCTCTCTTTCTCTCTTGAAAAATGTATGAAAATTTTACGAAGACAAATATTCTTTTTTTTCTCTTGTGAAATAATCCCAGACATGAACACTTAATATTTATGTAAGCACCTGGCCAAGATCCACCAGAATATTGGTAAATTTGAAAGGTGACTAGAAACCTAATGTTGATTCATTGCAATGAGAGAAAATGATTGAATTTACATATCTGAGATTAATGTCTCTTTTCTTGGTGTTAAAAAGCCATTAGTTGGAGTGTGCATTTTAATTTTGTAACGCTTAAAATACTTAGCAATAAACATATAGATATAAATAAAATACATTTCAAAAGTACATTAGACTCTAAAATTAAATGTAGTTTAAAATTATTATAAAGTTTTGAAGTATCTCTCCAATGATACCACATAAAAGAAAGAGAGAGAGAGAGAGAAAGAGAGAGAGAGAGAGAGAGAGAGAGAGAAAGAAAGAAAGAAAAAGAAAATGGTCATGTGTAAAGTAGTAATACAGATTTCACATATCATAAGCACTATGTAGAATCAGGGAATCTTGGTAATTATCCATTCCACCTCAGAATCTGATTGATTTAGGAGCAAATTACTCAACTTAAAAGGTCACCCTTTCCATGTTCTATATTTTAACCTGATAAACAAGATTCACTTTTGTTAGTACTTAATATTAACAGGACAATCAAAATAATGAAGTATCTTGTATGCTGTATTTATTATTCCTATGTAGCTTGCAGTTTAAGTGAAGTTAACCTTATTATTAAATGAGATCTGATACATAATTAAATGTATACCAAACTACAAATGTGTCTTATTAATCTTGTTGGCATCATTAATTTAGTTTTCTCCCCTTCTTTCATTAATTTGAAACATCCTCTTTTAGTACCTGAGAACACTTCAAGACCTGTCAAACTTTTCTTCTGCCATCCTTCAAAGGTCAAAACTACCTATGATACCTAAAATTTACTTACAATTAGATCAAGATTTACAAGGATTGTATGCCAATCTTCCAGTAGATTAGAAGTGATGTGGTATCTAAACTTTAGTGGCCCCAAGAGACATTCAGATAGATGAGAAGATAAATACAAAAATATAACATACCACATACACTGCTGATCTGCCTTTCAGATTTTTTTCCAGTCTGTCTTGGATTTTGGAGTTTGTATTTTTTTACTTTCTCTTGAAAAACATCTCTCATAGCTTCCTAACACCAAGTTGTATTCTTATTTAAAGCTTAGCTCACATGATATATACTTGGATCATTAAACTGAAGGACTTGTACAGTCATGATTTTTAATGAAGCATGTTTGAATAATTATGCTAATTTACAAAGCACTAGAATCAAATCAAGTGATCAAAGTTTTCATGATTGCTATCATGTGTTCTTAACCCCCCTCTGCTACCCTCACAATTTGCTGCATGTAGCCTTTTTTAAGAATGTGTTTGGAAATGGATATTAATCAATGCTGAGCATTAGGAAAAGAATTTTATGAGGACCATAATGCAATTTATGTTATATCTTTATAGTAGACTATGTGTGACTGTAAAGGTAATATTGTTCTGCCACATTCTTGCCTAAATACCGCCTACAATCAATACTGCATTCTGCCTTGACAGAAAGCTGAATTTTTATCTGTTAAATGTGTGAGCTTGGGGCAGTGATGTGTCTGAAGTGGTTTAAATCTGAAATGTGATGTGCTGCAAAGAGAGTTGATTGACATCTTTGTTTATTGAAAAGTATTACATGAACAACAAAACACAGGCAGAAGCAGAACACTCCATTGCAAAATGCAGCTGTGTTATTTTTCAATACTATGTGCTCTGGCCCTTTGAAGCTTGTCTGATGTAATAAAGCCAGAGGGTATAAAACAAACAAGAATCTTCTTGATTCAACACTCAAAAATTTAGACAAGGTTGACTTTTTTTTTTTTTTTTTTTTTTTGGCTTAGGGTAAAATCTTTCCCACAGTATTCTTCCTGCCCTGACCATCTATAAGGATATTTATTTCTGTAAAACTGTTATATTTAAAAATTGTCCTTACATGTTTGTAAACTTGTATATAAATTCAAAATTATTTAATAAGAAACAAATTAGAGAGGGTTAAATATTTTTATGTATCCTCTATAAATGAAAAAAGGACATTAATGACACTAATCTTAAAGCACTAAACATGCAGAATAAGAAATTAAGTTCCCTTTAAATTTTATATTAGAATAATTATCCCCCTCAATGCAATTTGCCCATGTTTTATTAAAGCTTTATTATGTCAAGGTAAATAGAGGTTAATGTCGCTGTTACTTCTTCCGATGAAGTATTATCTTTAATCTTGCTTTAATAAAATAGTGGTAAATTGCACAGTAGGGGTAATCACCATGGGCTAATTTAGAGAGTTGTAAAATCCTTTACCAAGTATATACTGTAGTTAAAAATAGAAGTAGTCTTAAGAAAACACAAATTGCTGTGTAACTTGGAGGAAGTTAGCAATATTGCTATTCATAATTTTAATTATTTACTTAATTAAATAGTTATTTATTGAGTACCTACTATGTGAAAGGCATTGCTCTGTCTGCACTAAGGGTGTGGAAACATGTGGAAATGAACTTTATCCTTAAGGAGCTCATGATTAATTACTTAATAAATTAGTTAAAAATAAATCAGTATTGACTACAAAGCCTGCCATACTGAGGTATAAATATTTTTTTCATGAGGGTTCAGAAGAAAGATCACATCAAGTTGGATCAAAAAGGGCCACCTGAAATGAATTCTGAAGGAGTGTGTAAAGTGACTCAGGTGTCAGTGGAATGGGAAGAATATTGTAAATTGGTGAATAGTAAGAGTCAAGAGGATGGGGATAGGTCTAAGAGTACCAAAAGTGCAATCAATACTGTTCAATCTAGTTGAGAATAAGAAAGGGGTCATACTATGGCCGGGAGACAGTCTAGATGGAGCACCTTTAGTAAAATTTTAGTGTTACACCCCCCCATAAACACACACCCCCCCATACATGGAAATCATATATATCACATATTTCTGAATCTGTCAATTATAGTAAACATACAGAAGTAGAAAACAAAAAGGATTTTTTAAGGTGTAAATTTAAAAAAAATTAGAATTAACTCTGAATAATGGGATATTTATTTATTTCATTATACATGATAGTAGAATGTATTTTATTCTTTCTTCAGTAGATAATCTTGTTTTCTTTGAAAACCATTGCCATTATACCAGAGACTTTGTGCCTAAAAGAGGACTAAGTAGGCCCCAATCTATATCATGTTGGCTTTGGACTGACTTCCTTAACAAGACTCCTAAAGCACAAGAAGTAAATTGAAGAATCAACAAATGGGATGGAATGAAACAAAAAAAAAAGTTTCTTCCCATCGGGCAAATAATCAAGAATGGGAAGAAAGAGCCTACAGAATAGAAAGAAAATCTTGCTGCCTTCACCTCAGATAGACCATTAACCTCCAGGGTATATAAAGAACTCAAAAGACTTATCATCAAAAATAATCTAATTAATAAATGGGCAAAGGAACTCAATAGGCACTTCATAGAAGAAATACAGATGGTAAACAAATATATGAAAAAGTGTTTAAAATTACTAGCAATTAGAGAAATGCAAATTAAAACTACACTGGGATTCCATCTCACCCCAGTCAGAATGGCAATTATCAAGAATACAAGCAAAAATAAATGTTGGTGAAGATGTGGGGAAAAGGTAAACTCATACAATGCTGGTGGGATTACAAATTGGTGGAACCACTCTGGAAAGCAGTATGGAGATTCCTCAGAAAATATGTAATGGAACTACCATTTGACCCAGTTATGCACTTTTTGGTTTATACTCAAAGGATTTAAAATCAGCATAATGACACAGTCACATCAATGTTTATAGTGGCTCAATTCACAATAGTTAAACTATGGAACCAGCCTAAGTGCACATCAACTGATGAATAATTTTTTAAAAATGTGGTATATATACACAATGGAATACTACTCCACCATAAAGAGAAATGAAAATACGGCATTTGGGAGTAAATAGATGGAACTGGAGACTGTCATGCTAAGTAAAATAAGCCAATCCCCCCCAAAAAACAAAGGCCAAATATTCTCTCTGATATGCAGATGCTAACTCACAAGAATGGGCAGAGGAGTATGGAAGAATAGAAATTCTTTAGATTAGACAGAGGAATGGAGGGAAGGGAGAGGGAATGGGAATAGGAAAGATAGAATGAATCAAACATTACTTTTCTATATGCATATGCTTACACAACCAATATAATTCTATATCATGTACAACCAGAAGAGTGAGATATGTATAATATATCCAAATATTTCTACTGTCATGTATAACTAATAAGAGCAAATTTTAAAAATTTCTATATCAGCAATTATAAGAATAGAAAAATAATTAGAATGTTAAAGAGCAGGAAGAAATAATTACAAATTTAAAAAGTGAGATTTGTTTGTTTGAGAAAGCAGAATGATGACAACTCTGAGGATTTGAATCTTGGTGAGTGAGATAATAACACAACATTAATATAACAATTTTAATAAGAAAACTGGGAGTTGAAATATTAAACTGTTTAGAATGTATTCAGCTGAAGTTTCTATTTTAAGTGTGAAAGTTAGCATTAATTGGAAATTAATGCTTGGAGTTCAGGAAATGGTTGCTGCTTTGGTAGTTTACATATACCAAACAATTAAACTATATTTGTATTTTAAAACACACTCAACTCTTCAAAGACATGTGTTAATTCAAGTGAATTGATAGTTACTTAATGTTATTATAGCTTATCACAGAAAGCAAATCAGATAAGAACTTTTGGAATCATTGAGTGTGTAATGGAGAACTGAAAACTTCAAATGGGACATTGCATCATTGTCATCAGTGAGTGACACACTAAGTTATCTTCAATCCTCCACTTAGGATGAAGTCCTGTCCCATAAATTTCAGCTTCATTATTTTTCTTGATGGTAAGAATGAGCTATCAGTTGAAAGTATGTAATTTTGCCTTCTTGTATTTTCTTTGACAATTTTAAACAAACACAGATTCAGTGAAAGGGAACTGAGTTAACTGTTACAGGTTGGACCAGGAATGTCCCTCAATATCTGTTGGGAAGTGATTGGATCATGAGGGCTCTGACCTCATCAGTGGAGTAATTCATCAATAGCTGAATGGTGTACTGGAAGGTGGTAGAAGCTGTGGGGAGTGGAGCCTACTTGGAGGAAGTAGGTCCCTGGGGTTGTACCTTTGAAGGGTTTTCTTTTTCCCTGCTTCCTGGCTATTATGTTGTCATGAGATGAGCAACTTTCCTTTGCTATGCCCTTCTACCATGATGTTATGCTTCATCTCAAATCCAGAGCATTGGATCTGATTGACCATGGACTAAAACTTCAGAAATGAGAGTCAAAATAAATTTTTCCTCCTGGTAGTTGTTTATGTCCTGTATTTTTGTTATAGTGATGAAGAGCTGAGTAACACAATTACAGTTTTTGATGAATCACATTTTTTTGAATGTGGAATATGAAATGGGATGAAATTCATACACTAGCAATATGAACAATGTACAAAATGTACCCCCTTATTTTCTTCAACATACATTCTAACCTGTTCTAATTTTGTGTTTATTTATTTTTTCATAAAAAATCTATGCAGGTCTTTAAAGTTATATCTAGAATATTCTTCTAATTTGCTTTAAATTATCTGCGTGCATCCTCCCCACCCTCATCTCCAAGGTTATTATGACCCTAAATTCTTTAGACTTTCTCTGAAGCATGATAGTGATTATTGGTATGATTAGTAATTTCACAAAATGTATACTGCTCACTTTTCCTTTTAGGCTAGACTGAGGAGCCATCACCCCACTGTCACAAAAGTTGCTTCAATCTTGCTGCTTTGGTGAAGTAATATTCTTTACCTATGACACCTGGGATACTGCATAACAAATGATTGCAAAAACTCATGCCACGGAAATATAAACAATACTTGTCATTTCTTTGCCTTTCTGAAGTCTGAGAGATCATAACACTTTCAGTGTGGTCTCTGTACAATCACCCTCAGAAAAGAAAAGACTTAAGCAATCCTTGCAGAGACTTGAAAATTCTTGTAGAATTTTTCAGGAATGAGTACAAAAGTTAGAGAAAATCAAATGTAAATGATGTTCCCCTTTAATTTTCCTTTGGATTGTATTCTAAAGCAAACAACTGTATATTGGATGGTTTTGAGGATGATGAGATGTTTCCTCTGTCTTTCCAAGTCTCCGTGACAGTTTTGAGTATATAAAACTCTGAGTGAAGATCTGAAGCTATTATTAAAATGGAAACATACAAAGCAGGAAGGCATCTGTGAGAGTCTGTTCTGGTACCATATTAATATGTTTGAAAGGATATTAAAGCTTAGCATAGAAGGTAGACAGTTTTAATGGCAAAATGTAAAGCTGCTTACCAGAATCATACCTAGAGCTCTGTGTATTAGGCACCTCTAGTGCAACACACAGTAAAGTTGTATGTTGGTGTGAGTGCTTTCATAGTTTTACAGTTTTCTTACAGTTTTAGTGCTCTTATTAGCAAATATTATGTTCTAGATTGTACTTTTGTAGAGTTGATTATACTCTCATTCTATGCTTGGACTGAAGGATATATGTGTTTTTACTATATTTGAATAAGTGTATTTAAGTTTTTTTCCTATATCAAAATATAGATGATTGAGGGTCAAACCACACAGTATAGGGACTGTCATATCCTGGAAGTAAGATAGGAAAGGCACAGTGAAAATTTAAGACAACACCAAAAAGTCTGCATCTTTTCTTGCATGGAAGAACATTCCATTCATATGTAAAATGGTGAGTGAGATCCATTCAATAGTGTTCTCATGCAGCAAAACAGTCAAAGTGTCCAAGGAAATGGTTTTACTGAAGCCAACTGGAGTAGGTTTCAGTAATGATTTTTCTTAATATCACTAGGTAATGGAGAATAGTTTTGATTTATTTTCAACAAAGAAACATCAGAGTTAAATTATGCTATAGATCATGTGGATTTTACAGACATGTGCGGAATAGTTCATCCAAAAGCTGCATGATACATATTCCTTTCATCAGCCCCCAAACTAGAACTTTCTCCAAAAATATATTACATTTTTAGGCCATAAAGCAAACCTTAACTCATAAAAAATTAAAATAATTTTGTGCATCTTTCCAGACCACAACAGAATAAAACTTGAAGTCAAAATCAAAAGAAACTGTAGAAAATGTACATGCACGTGGAGATTGAATAATAGACTACTGAATGAGCATTGAGTCACTGAAGAAATCATGAAAGAAAGGAAAATATTCCTAAAATCAAGTGAAATGAAAATAACCTAACAGAATCTGTGGGATACACTGAAAACAGCTGTAAGATGGAAGTGTTTAGCTGTAGCTGCCTACACTATAAAAAGAGATAACCAAACCAAATAACCAAATAATGCATCTCAAATTCTTAGTAAAGCAAGCACAAGCAAAACCCTAAATTAGTAAAAGATCAGAGAAATAAATGAAATAGAGATTCAAAGAACAATGTATATGATCAATGAAACAAATAATTGGTTTTTGAAGGAATAAATAAAATCAATAAACCTTTAGCTTAATTAACCAAAAGAAAGAGAAGAATTTAAATAAAATTAGGGACTCAAAAGGAACTATTACAATGGATACTACTGAAACATATAAAGGGTCATTAGGGAATATTTTGAAAAATTACATGCCAATATGCTGGATTAGATAAATTTGAAATTTTTCACCAAGTTAAATAAGATTAAGGGGGAAAAGAGATGGTGAAGCATCTTCTATGTAAATTTGGTCTTCAAAAATCTTTATAGGCTGGGCAAGGTGCCTGTAATTCTAGCCACTCAGGAGGCTGAGACAGGAGGATCTCAAGTTTAAAGCTTGCCTCAGGTAAAAAAAAAAAAAAAAAAAAAAATTATCGAGATGTTGAGCATCTCAGTGAGACCATGTCTCGAAAGAAAATACAAAATAGGGCTGGGGATGTGTGGCTCAGTGATCATTGAATACCCCTGAGTTCAATCCTCATTATAGAAAAAAACAAAAAACAAAAACAAAGATACCCATTATTTAAGAAAAGAAAGAAAGAAAGAAGTCATCAAATGCTAATATTGGCCCAGTAGGTTTTAATTTTTTTGTGTTTGTTTATCTCTTAGTCTATAAACTTAAAGACCCATTAAAAAATACAGTCCCACAAAATAAAAAAAATGAGAATGCAGCACAAATGAAATTTAGACAGAAATGTATAGGACTAAAAACGTATATTAGAAATAGAAAATAAAAATCTCAACTTCTAATTGTTTCATGTCAAAAGAAAAGAAATTGGAAAATGTGTACAACAACAACAAAAAAGATTGGAGAAATAATTGCCTTATGAGTAGGCAATCAAAATTATATAAAATCAGTATTTTATTATAGAGTTAATAAACCATTTAAACAACCACTAATAAAATAGGCAAAATCTAGCAACATTAATAAAAAAGAACATTGAAGATTCTTATAAACAATATTATTAATGAAAAAGTGATATAATTACAGATGTAGATGAGATTAATAATAAAATAAGATACTGATGAATAATTTCATGTCAAATTTGCAAACATTTGAAATGGACAAATCATTAAAAATGCATGTATCAGAACTAACTCCAGAAGAATTAATATAGGAAAGGAAAGTGATAAGCAATTACTCCTGAAAATAGGTACAAAAATCCTAAGTAAACCAAAATCAGTAATAAAAGCCATACATTAAAATCATCTTGGGTTTGTCTCAGAAATGCATATTTATTTAACATTAGAAAATCAATTATTAATGTGAAATCATTAATGAATAAATGGAGATAAGTGATAGGATCATTAACATCAGTTAAGAAAATACATTTGATAAGATTCAATAAGATAGAAACTTAGCAAATGAAGAATAAAGGGAATTTCCTAAAATTGATTCAGAATATCTATAAAAGCTTAAACCAAATATTATATATGCTTAATGAATGAATACTAAAATCATTGTCTAAAAGATCAAGGGAATAAAAACTAGGTTTTTGCTATGCAAAGCCATTATTTTTCATGAGAATGTAGATTTTCCTTGAGTGTATTCAAATCAGGAAAAGTTAAGAATCATTATGGGAGTGGTTAGCTCCAGTGTTTAAGGACCAGTAACTTTATGATATAGTGATGATGACTATTAAATCCACTATAATGATGAGAGCTTTATTCAGTAAAGTTTTGAATACTTAGTTTATAGTATCTCAATGCATTCTTCAGAAATGTTTTGTGTATTTGCCAAGTGAAAAATTTAGAAATTACTTCCCAGTAATCAGAATGCTAGGTCTTTATAAATCAGTAAATTCTCTCACTGTGTATGCTCTTCCTTTTTTATTACCTATTCTTAATATCTTATATCTAAAATAGTTTTGTTTTCTTCCATCCATTAAAGAAAAACATAGGGTTACATTTTATTTAGCCTAGATATGGAAAAGCAGAAGACAAACAGAATATCTTAAAAATAATTTCAGTTAAGACTGGAGACTGATTGTTTTCTAATATATCAGAGGTTAAAATATAATTAATTGGTTAAATTATATCATACTCAGTTGTTAAAAGTTTTAAGGAAACATGTTTACAAAATATTACAGCATGGGTTGGGGTTGTAGCTCAGTGGTAGAGTACTTGCTTAGCGCCTGTGGGTTCAATCCTCAGCACCACGTAAAAATACACAAATAAAGGTATTGTGTCCAGCTACAACTAAAAAAAAAGATATATATATATATTTATATATATATAAATACAGCAAATTCTATGCAAAGAAAACTATTGAGTTTTTCTTTTTTGTAAATATTAATATGGCTTTAATTTTTCTTTCTGGAAAGATAATAATAAAATTCTGTTAAGTGGAACAGTTGTGTACAAGTTTCACTTTTCTTCACTCACTTTAACTTTACCAATCCATCCTTATGCATATAATTTCATCTTATCTTGTGACCATCACTCCAGTATGTCTCTGATTGATTGATGTCACCTAGAATATTGAACTATTTCCAATAGATTGTCCTAAACTTTGATTTCTTGAAGCAGTTCCTGTGATCCTTGTTTTCTTGTAGACTGGAATTATTATTTTTTCTTTTAAATAGACCTTACTTGTTATAACAATTTCTAGGTCATATCAAAATTGAACACAAAGTAGGGAGTCTTACCAACCTCCCAACCCCAGAATTCCATTATTATGTCCTGCACCAGAGTGGTACTTCTGTTAGAACTGAAGAGCCAGTTTGTCTCTTTATTATCACCTAAAGTCCATAGTTTACATTAGGATTAACTCTGGGTGTTGTACATTAAGGATTCTGACAAATGTATAATGACAAGTATTCACTATGATAATATCAGATGGAATAATTTCATTGCCCTGAAAATCCTCTGTGTCCCCTACCTCTTCATCACCATCTCCTCTGGCAATCACTGATCTTTTTACTGTCTCCACAGTTTCACAATATCCAGAATGTTATATATGATATGTTGTATGTAGCCCTTCCAGATTGGCATCTTTCACTTAATCATATACATTGAAGGTTTCTTCATGTTTTTTAATGGCTTGATAACTCATTTTGTTTTATTAATGAATAATATTTGTGTATCTAAAAGTGCTACAGTTTATTCACCTACTGAAGGACATCTTGTTTGTTTGGTTTTTTCCTATTTTTGGCAATTATAAATAAAGCTGCTATTAACATATTTGTGTATGTTTTATGTAGTTACATATTTTCAACTTCTTTGGGAAAATGCTAAGAAATGCAATTGCTGAATTATATGATAAGGGTAAGTTTAATTATGCAAGAAAATACCATACTGCTTTTCAAAATGATGGTGCCATTTTCCATTCCCTCTGACAGTGAATGAGAGTTTGTGTTGGCCCTCATCCTTACTAGCTTTTGAAGCTCCCAGTGTTCTAGACTTTGACTATTCTAATAGGTTGTAATGATAGCTCATTGTGCTTTAATTGACATTTCTCTAAATAATATATTTTTTTCTTGTGATTATTTACCATTTATCTGCTTTGGTAAAGTGTTTGTTCAGGACTTTACCTATTTTTTTTAAAAAAAACATTTTTTAGTTGATTTTATTTTTTAAATACATGACAATGGAATGCATTACAATTCTTATTACACATATAGAACACAATTTTTCATATCTCTGTATATAAAGTATGTTCACACCAATTCATGTCTTCATACATGTACTTGATACATAACAGCATAGAATCATACATGTTAACAGGCTATCATCTAGTGTATTGACATATCTTTATATTGTACAATGCTTAAATCAAGCTACATATATCTAACTCTTCAGACAGTTATCATTTCTTTATGGTAAAACCTTTCAAATTATTTTTCTATCTTTTAAAAACAATAGTATATTTTTGTTATCTGTAGTCACCCTGTTTTGCAATGGCACATCAGAGCTTTTTGCTCCTATTTAACTGTAACTTAATACCCTCTGTTCAACCTTTCCTCACCCCCCTCTCCCTGTTACTCTCCTAGCCTCTGGTAACCACCATTCTAGCCTGAACTTCCTCATGACATTTTTAGTTTTCACATGAGTGAGATCATGTGGTACTTTTCTTTATGTTCCTGTCTTATATCACTTAACACAATGATCTCCAGTTCCATCCATGTTGTTGAAAATGACAGGATTTCATTTTTTAAAATTGCTTAATAGTATTCCATTGTATATTTGAACCATATTTTCTTAATCCATTCACCAGTTAATCAACGTTTAGTCAGTTATTTGGTTTCTTTTACCAGAGTTTTGTAGTTTTCTTCAAATAGTTCTATACATATTTTGTTAGATTTTTATCTAAATATTTCCCTTTCTTGTGTTAATGTTAATGATATTGGGTTTTTAACTTAAAATTCCACTTGGTCATTAATGACACATAGGAAAATAATCGACTTTTATATGTTAATCATATTTTTCAATCATGCTATGACTTATTAGATCCAGGAGTTTGCTGTTGTTGATTCTTTAATTTTCTATATAGAATATTATGTCTGCAAGCAAAGACAGTTTTATTTCTTCTTTTCAAATCTGAATACCTTTTTTTCCTCTTACTCTACTAGCTGTTTCTTCCATTATGATATTGAAAAATAGTGGTGAGAAGGAGTGTCCTTGGGTTTTGGCAATGGAGATGCTCTATATCTAATTGAGGAATTTTCCTTCTTTTCTTATTTTGCTGACATTTTTGGCTTTTTAATGTAGAGTATTTGGAATCTTAGAGGTTCTTTTATGGGTTTTAAACGTTTTGTTAAACCGCTAAGTTTTATGCACACATATATTTTCTCCTTGAGAAGGTTCAAAATTGTATCATGTGTTTATATGACCTCTAATTAACATTTTAAGAGCTCTACTCATGCTGTTTTTCACTTTTAACCTGTGTTTTTAGTTAACACTTCGAATTTAGCACTTCCTTACAAATATACTAAAGTGAAATATACAGGAGAGACCATTTACTTGTGTGTATTTGGCTCTGTTCATGTCATATTAGATCTCTTTTTTTCCTTTTTGGTCAGAAAGAGAGATCAGACACAAATATTCTCCACTCAAAATATTTCATAGTTTTTCTAGTGACTAGCCTGTCTAATTTTGTTATTTCTTAGTGAAACTGTCAATTTGAACCTGTGTAATCAATATCCCTTCTTCTCTCTCTTTTTTTTCTTTTCTTTCCCTCTTTTAATTCTAGAAGATAACCTCAGGGGAATAAGTGTCATACAGTAACTTATTTTGGGGATTAGATTATATGTTTGCTTTTATTAAAAACTATATTTGAATACTTATGCTATTTTATGTCAAGAACTTATTCATTTCATAAAACAGTTATTATAGCTTGCTTATAAAAATGATTTATTTCTCAATTTTTAAAATGCAAACTATAATTTTACAATTCCTAACCAATATTTGTATCAAGTTTTAATCAAATATCATTTATACCTGTTAAGTTACAACCTCACTTTTGCTAATTTTCTTGAGAGAATCTGTTAACTATTTTCTGAGGTTCTAAATGATCATTGTGGGTAACTAATAAATTACCATTAATAGAAATTGTGTTGTTCACTATTCTACTTCCTCTACTGGTAACCTATCTATCCCTCTCCTGGAATGGTAGCTTTTAAGTGATAGGGAGCTTCAGGTTGGGCTTTGTGTAAAAGCTATCAGATCATAAGGAATGTTTCCCATCTGTCTGAGCTACTGATTTTGTAAACATAGAATTGTAAAACAGAATTAGTCTTTCACTTTCAAATATTTTTATGCAGTACTACATGACAAATATATCCAAGGCCTAGATATACCTTCTAGATAGTTTTTACTAACTCTGTCTCAGTTAATTCATAGTACTTGAAATCCTCCTTTCCCTACCCTTTAACTTCTCCTTTCTCAACGTTCACTTGCTCTATATACCCACTTGTCTCTGGGCATCTGGAACTGATGATGCACTGTCATTCTACACTCACCATGACATTATTCATAATACCTTCTCTTTGTCACTTCTCCAATCCATTTTTTTTCTAACTTTGGCCTACCATTAACTCTCAAAAGTATCTCATTCAAGATGTTTGTTTAAGTGAGGCCAAGTTAAATTTTTGCTAAAATTCAGTTAGAAGCTTATCTATTGCAGTGGATTGCTTACTATAAGATGAAGAATATGACTTCATTTTTTTGTATTCCCAATGCACAACACTTGTTCTAAAAGTGTGTGCTGATTTGATTTTCACTGAAATTCATGCCTACCATAGTTTAATATATTGATGGAACAGAGAGGTAGGGTTGAATAATGCCCTCTTTGACAGTCAAAGCATTTGAACTTAAATTTTCTTTGTTAAGAGACATCAGAGATATTGCCTAGTATCTCTTCTTATATTTCCCTATCACTTACATAAACCTATTCTTTCATAACTCATGCCATGGGAATAAAATGAGAAACTGTTACAATGATTTGATTCATATGCATAATCTTGGATTCATATGTGAAGGAAAGTTGAGAAGTTCTTCCTCATAAGTCTAATAAACAGACATCTTTAACCCAAGCATTATGAAAATGCTTTGAAAATTTCAAAACCATATAGAATTGCAAGAGATTTCTGGTGTTATCAGTGCATTTTATTGTTGCTTTTCTATTCT
Organism: Ictidomys tridecemlineatus; assembly: GCF_052094955.1. NCBI lineage: Eukaryota > Metazoa > Chordata > Mammalia > Rodentia > Sciuridae > Ictidomys > Ictidomys tridecemlineatus. The sequence continues at coordinate 64,122,948 of NC_135484.1, read as the reverse complement.
TTCTGAGGTTCAGTTTCTGAGATATTAACCTTTCTATTAGGTTTTATTATGTTTATTTTTTATGCTTTTGCAAAATTCTTTTTGCATTCTGTGACTATTAATTTTATGTCTCAATTTTTCCAGGCCCTATTTGGGCAAATATCAGTCTAAATATTGCTATTCTGAAGATTTCTTTTTAGATTAAGTTAAGACAAATTAATAGACTTTTAGTAAATCAGTTACCTTCTATTATTTGATTTGGTGTGATTCAATCAGTTGAGACCTTTAATAGAAAAAAAAGATTCCTTCAAGGAAGAGGATATGCTAAGTAGCATAGTAGTCAAACTCAAACTGCAACATCAACTCCTCTGAATCTATAACTTGTAGCCTACCTTACAATTTTGGACCTGCCTACCTTCATCATCACATGATTCAGTTTCATAAGATCTCTCTCTCTCTATCTCTGTCTCTATCTCTGTCTCTGTCTCTCTCTCCACTCTTCCCTCTCCCCCCAATCCCTCCCTCCCTTCCTCCCTCTCCCTCCTACAATTACTTCATTTTCCCTGGAGAGCACTAAGACACTTTCCTTATGTGTATCTTTCCCTATGACATGTGTCAAACAGCAACTAGTTTGCTACTGCTTTGTCATTATCTAATTTATAAACAAGAGCGTGACTATTTGCAACTCTTCCCATCACCATAATGACTAAACTTTAAATTCTTAATATCTTTTTCTGTTAAGCACATATGCTAGATGCTACATAAATGGATATTTATTCTACAGTACAGTAATATTGCATCCAATTTGGTTCTAAATCTCACACTCAGTTTTGATAATCATATAATTTTATTCTTTTTTTGAAATTCTATTCAAAATAATATGGCATTATAAAATAAAGAAGTGTGATTCTTTTTATTCTTGCACACATTTGGCCATATTGTGTTTTCTCCTTCATAATGAAGATGTTAATTAAATCCTATAATAAAATACTACTAATAATATTTAGAAGTCATTAATCATAATTTACAAACTAACATGAATAGTAAATAGAATTTTGTTTTTTTAAAACTGCAGTTACTACCTGTCACTGGCCCTAATATAATGAATATCAGAAATGTAGTTCCAATTTAGTATTTTTGTCCTTTTCTTTCCTTCAGGAGTCTAATCTGGGGAGAATTCCCAGGGTTTAGTACATATCAGTACTGTGCCCTCTTCTATTCTCACTATACTATCCTTTTTCATAGAGATCTCATACAATTTTAACTCTTTTAAAAATATATTGTTAGTTGTAGGTGGGTACAATACCTTTATTTTATTTTATTTTTTATGTAGTGCTGAGGATTGAAACTCCTGCCTCACACAAAAGAGGCAAGCACTCTACCATTGAGCTACAACCCCAGGCCAGCAATTTTAACTTTTAAAATTCCATTTGCATGCCAGTGAAGCCCACATTTATATCTTTATTCTGGTCCTCTTTTCTAAGTTCCAGATCTGAAAATCCACTAGCCAACTTACGCATTTCTTGAAGTCACCTACAACTCAGTAATATCCAAACTTAGCTCTTCAAATCTCCTTTAGTTTGTGCCTCCTATGTCTCCTCTCCCTTGGCTCAAGCCCCTAGTCTGCCTATTGTCTTTTAATTCCTTAATTTCTATTGATTGAACATTCTAAATAAATCAAAGTGAACATCTTGACTCAATTTTTACTTTCATTCACGTCATAACAAATTCCTTTGCATCCAATCTTGCCCTCTTCCTAATTATTCTCCAAAACCATAACCACAGTGATCTTTCTGAAACTCAAACTTCATAATGCTACTATTTTACTCAAAACTCTTCAGTAACTTTAGTTGCTTTTAGAATAAAATCTAACTTACTTAACATGACATACAGGCTGAGAATTGTCCTTAAGTATATATTTTTTAGCCCTCACTCCTGCCCTCACATATACTCTACAATCCTGCTGTGTTATTTCTGTTAGTACTCTGAACATGCAATATAATCTCTTACCTCCTGCTTTTGAACACTTTATGCCTCATTAACTCCTCCTTATTATTCATGTCTCAATTGGACATCATATTTTGCAGAGAGGAATACTGCTCTAAAGTCCCATGATTAGGCACTTTCTGTTTAGGTAATAATATGTCATGCCCCTGAAATTTAATTGTATTATATATATTTCTATATATCTTCTCAATTAAAACACAATAAAGTCAGAACCTTTGTCTGTGTTATTCATGTCCCCAGGATGTCCCCAGAGCCTAGCCCAGTGCCTGGCATATAATAGATAACTTATCAACATTTTTTCAAATGAATGATCTCAGCATTGGGATAGGCAAGAATGTTCTTATGTGATAGTGCTCTTTATAGAACTTTACATGTTTTGTCTGATTATTCATGAACATAAACCTTATTTATCTGATATTTTTTCAAGAAATTTGTAGAAATAGTAGTGGTAGTAGAATAGTTCCTATTATATCTAATTTCAGTCAAGCAAATAATCAGTCTGAAAGGGGAATGTAGCTCTTCCCTAATGCTGTGGAGGTTGGTTGAGTAAAACAGATGAAAATTGTGTATTTCTCAACACTTGGTATACTGCTCCATGTTTATTCCTACTGACTAAAAACATAGCATGATACCATAGAAAACTAGGTAGATCATCTCTAATAGGACCAAAATGAAAATACATAAGGCAAATCAGCCTATTTTTCACATAATGCTTTCTTATTTATCCTCTACATTAGCTGTTAATTTTTAGAACTGTAAGTTTAGACTTGGGCATGTTTTTGTACTTGTCATTAAAGCCATAAATTTTTTATCATCAAAAGGTCAGAGTTTTGCACTTGGTACAGCTGTACCGAGTTTTGCACTTGGTACAGCTGTACCGAGCTTAGTGCCTGCCCCCCCCAAAAAAAAATACAAAAAAATTTAAAATTAAAAGGTAGCTCACATGTATTGTTCTCTTTACTCATACCAATATTATTTTTAATTCTGCACTGATTGAATTTATAGTCATAATGAAAGTGCTAAAGGTAAGAATCTTACTGTACCCATTAAAATATATAGAGAGATTATATTCTATTATTGATCCAGAAGATATGAAAACACCAAGTATCCATTGAAAATAAATTTTCAGAATTTATAGTAGACTTCAAATTTTAAGTAAACTTATGTTTACTTTAAAGCAGTAGATCTCAAAGTTTTTGGTTTTAGGACAACTCTTAAAATAGTTTAAGCTCTCCAAAAAGCTGTTTATAAAAAAATGTGAATTATATCTAGCAAAACTGACTTGTATCAGAAATTACAATTAAGCATTTTCTAAATGCAAAATATCCAATTACTCCTTTTATTATGTATCTGAGTGATGACTTTATTGCATGTCATGAAGGCTCTGGAAAATTCCTCTGCACATCTCTGAGAGACAATAAAAGGGCCAAGGAAAATCTCAGTATTATTAAGTCCATCACATGGATTTCTTGAAAGTGTCTTGGGTCAGCCCAGGACTTCTTGATCATACTTGGAGAAACACTACTTTAATATGTTACTGTTTGTCACTCCCAAGCATTGCATATTTTTCTATATTTCTAAAATTTCATGATTATAACCTGTTGTAAGAATCAGCAATATAGTATTTCCCTACAATAATCCTGGATATTAAGAGGCTTTCTATATAAATATGACTCTTTATGTCAATTAGAGAAAAATCCCACCAAAACTTAAAACCTTTCTGCATTACAGGACTCTCAGGACTTTTATTAAAATTTTTATTAAGATTATTCAAGTATGATATACAATATTCAATGTTCTTTGAATTTTTTGATTAAATTTTTGCAAATATGAAAATAGTGATTAAGAGAGGAAAAACCAACTTGAAATTTATAAAATTTTGCTACTTTGTTTTTTAAAATATGAAATTTGAGACTAATTATTGAACTACTTTGTTTCAGAATCCCAATCCAGATATATTTTTATGTTTTTGTTTATTTCTCATGAGTTAACTTGAATTTTGTGCATTAATCAATTTTCTGTTTTGCCATCTCTACAAGCTCACTTCAGAAACTTTCCTAATCCTTCCATTTAAGTTTCCAATGATTTCATTACCCCCATACCTACAAGCACTGTTAAAAGTCTGTGTTTAATGCATATGTGTTCTCTGAGTTTGCTTTGATAACACAGTGACTTGGGGTGGGGAACCACTGAGCAGAGTGGGATAGGATGCATCCTTACAGTAAAACAGACTCTTCCCTTTCTTTTGTCCTCTACCTTGTGCATCTTTAGTCACGTTCTGGATGTTAAATGATATGTAGGAGAAATATTTTCTCTACCTTCTCTGGAGTGCTTTTCATCTCCAATACTTAGAAAAAAAAATAATTTAACAAATGCAGAAATAATCTAATGAAGTGGAAGGAAGTCCAAAGCACAATTTTATTTAACAAATCCACATATATATACCATAAAGTTTTTCAGGATTTTAAATATCCTTTGATTCAAATGCATTGAAGAAAATTTGAATGAAACTAAGCAGGTTCATTTGCTTTGGGATCTCTCAGTTATTTGATAGTGTGCATTATCAATTGCTAAGAGGAGGATAGAATTTGTAGAATGCCTAAATATGTTGGATCCTATAAAATTTAATATGCCTCAGACTACAGTACTGCAGAATATATTTTGGAAATAGTTGTTCTAGATTTTAGTGATTTTCTACAGTTGGTAAAGCATGGGATAATTATGTATTTTGTTGTTTGTTTTTAATTTGCTGCACTGTTAGGAATAGATATTTTTTCATTATGGATAGAAAGATGTTAAGAAAACTTGGCTTTGATTTCATGAGACTTGAGCACATTTCAGACAAGAGTAACAAGGAAATGTTACATTTAAACTAAACTAACTAAATACCACTTAATGCAAAATAAACTACCCCATTTTTTACTTGACATTAAACTGAAATCAGATTGAAGAATAAGCATCTACGATTGAAAACCTCACTACTGAGTGGCCAAACATTACTGCTAACTTGAATATGCACAGGCTTATTTCATGTTGGTGAGGGACTCTGGTCCTCTTTCATGGTTTCTGTAAACAGGGCCAGAATGTAGCCGACTAGAATCAGAGAACATGCTAGGGCGCTTCATATTCAATACACAGCCTTATAAAGAGAAGAAAAATGAGCCTTGTCCAAAACTCTTACCTCAGCACCCACTGGCAAAAATAAAATGTAAGCTGGGGACCAAGTCTCTTTGAAGCTGATTTTTTTTAAAACTCTCTAACAGGCCTCTGGTGGTTACAGATATTGATCGTCAGAAACTAATCTGTTCAGGTTTGGGGGCATGCCAGTACAAATTGTGGAATGCATTCCTTCCTCTCAAAGGACATGTTGAGCTTTTTATATTGTCCATACTGGTTCACTTGTCAGCTGTCTCCCCTATTTGACATGAGTTATTTTCTACCTTTTGTGGATGTATAATTAAATATATTTTAAAAATAAGAAATTTTATTAATATAGAATCTTTAGCTTGAGTCCCAACATTCTTTTCATCTTTTTTAACCCTCATTTTTCTTCCATAATCATTATTTGATTCCCTCTGGCTGCCTGCTACTTATTTGTAGTAGTACCATTCATCCATTGAGACCTTTCCATCTGTCACACAGCTTTGCTTTCTTTCCCCAGAAGCTTTATTCTCCTACTGTGCCATGTTTATTTTTTTTCTTTTTTCTTCTTTTACTCTCTCACTTTCTCTCTAGTAGGTAGATTTTGCATTATTTTATGCAGGTGTTTTCACATTTTATTTTGTTATTTCTAAATTTATACCATAAAAATAGTGCTAAAATAGATGAAAATGACATTGAGAAGGAGTGTGTTTCTAATCTATAAAGACTGATATAAAATTTTTAAAATTCCATTTGTCTTTGCTCATGTATGTATGTATATATATATATATATATATATATAATTGTATATATACATACATTAATACATGAACAATTCTGTGTGTGTATATACACATATGTGTGTATATCTATGTGTGTGTGTGTATATATATATATATATATATATATATATATATAGAGAGAGAGAGAGAGAGAGAGAGAGAGAGAGAGAGAATGAATTTGGTTTGGTACAGAACATTCATTCCAACATTCTGAATGGTAAGTGAAGCAGTAGAAATTGCTTGAACTGGTGTTTACATAGGAGAAAGAATGATGCTGATTTGTTTCTCTCTGTGTGTCTACTTATTTGTTTGTTAAGTGTAATTGTTGATTAATGGCTTATTTGTGGTGAATCTCAATGTTTGGAAATACTTAAAACACAATGATGTACATTTCTTGATTCACTTCACCCCAGAGATTACCACCAAGTTTTATTAAAAAGCAGATATATTCTGACTAGAGAATAGGTTCCAGGAATAAGAAAATAAACACAAACACAAGTGAAAGATTAACTTAAGAAATAGTCTCCATTTTACTTACATTTTTGGAGAAAATTTTAAATTATTTTATGGTAATTTCTTCAAAGAGAATGTTCTTTTCTCATTAATAAACTGTTGAGAGTGATAATCTAACCGAGAACAAACTCAAGGTGACAAAAATAAAGAGTTTTACATTAATGAATGCAAATGCATTTATATTTTTATATCCCAGAAGACTATTAACTTTCTTTTTTATGACCTAATACTTTGAATTTAAATCTTGAATGATGTATAATATATCTTTCCAGAATATTTTGCAATACTGTACTAATGAATTCCTTGGTGGTATAATAAGTATTCAAGTTTGTGTCTTGGGCTAGAAGGCATTGCTTTTATTTAATATCCATGCTTTCTTATTATAATGGCTTGGGAATCAGAGTCAAAACATAAAGCTGTTAGGCCCATTCATCTAAAACAACAATTCAGTTATCTTTCTGAGGTTTACATCTAATACAGTCTACCTGTATCAAACTTCCATGTGGTGCTGAGCCCACATCAGTAAGGGAATATATGTTAAGCAAAAGGTAAGCTTCTGCTGGCAAGGGGTTCACAATCCATCTAAGGAAAAAAGAATTCTGACTCTTATTAAAGTTCTCAGTGTGAAACAGAACATTGAAATATGTTTGCTAAGGAATGGTATCTGATCATACATGGTTAGGATCAGGAAGTGAAAAATTCCAAGTATTTTCAAACAGTATTTTAAGAAGATCAGGTATATGTGGGGGTATAGAACAAAAGTATGTTACTACTAATAAAGAAAGAATGAAGTTAGTAGCAAATAGAAATATGCAGGAATTTAGAAGTATGCAGATTTTTTTCTTTTTTCAAAAGAAGTAGGAAGGTAGAAGAGGTGTCACTGCAAACCTTAATAGTTATTGACAGCTGACCCTATGTGAGTCCTTGAATAAAGGAGGACAAGCCAGAGTCCTTATCTATAAGAAAATTCATAGTCTATATCAACTATATAAAATCTATAGATATACATCATACAGAAAAACAGTTACAGCCTGAAGAGCTATAAAACATATATTGAACTTTTCTTTTCTTTCTTCTTCTTCTTTTTTTAATTGTGGTAAAGGTCCTGTTGTCAAAAGAAACTTCGAATGGAGATCAATACAAAGGCTGGATAGAATACACAAAATGGCTATTCGAAGGCATTGTAGAAACACTGAAGAGGACAGGTGTTGCAGGGTGAAAGTCACAGAAAAAGATATTGAGGTAAAATTGAAATCTGGTGATATTTATGCTTGAAGAATTTGCAGATTCCTAAGTTTAATGGGACTAGAGGTTACAAAATCAAGGAGATTAAGAAGAGATTTTTGTTTTGTTTTGTTTGTTTAATTTCACAACATCAGGAAGAAGAAAATGGGAAGATATAGATTAGTACCAGGACCTTGAGAAAACACTAGGTTTAGAACTAAGAACCAAAACATGATATGTTCTAATCATGAAGGAAAATTGGAAATAGACAAGCCTTTACAAATTTCAAACTCAATAAAAAGCTTATAGAGAATAGAACATTGAAATTCAGACACACAAATTTAAATATATCTTTTAATGATATTTTTAAGAAAATAAAAAATGTTGGAATACTTTACCCAAAGTCAAAATGGAAAATAAGGATCACCTGGATATTCTAGAACTATAAAATATAATACTTCAGGTTAAAAACAATAGATGATTTTAACAGCATGTAGATGTAACTAATATCCTTGTTCCTTAAACAACTGGAAAAAAAAAACTGAGAAAACTGTATGATCCAACTATTTTCAGATATGGAGATTAGGTACAAAATTGTGACCAATGAGAGAATGAAACAAATGAGCTGGATTCTAAAGTTATTTTGTGACCAGTGAGAGAATTGTGACCACTGAGAGTATGAAACAAATGAGCTGGATTCTAAAGTTATTTTATTTCCCATGTGAAGGTAATTTTGGTCTATAACACAGGAAGGGAGGAAAATACAGCTTAGTAGTCTCTTAGTAGTCAAGAAACAGTGATTTAGTGAATGGGTACTTGGAGTTTCCTAGAATTTACATGTTAGAATATGAGATATTTAGAAGGTATGCAAGAAAGAAATTCAGAAATCAAAACGGTCTAATAGAAATCTATGCATACATAAGGTAAAAATCACAAAACCCTGAATAAGGAAACCAAATTTCAAGTAAGGAAAATTTATTAAAGCCCCCAAATTGTCAGATCATAGAAAGCTGTGAATTAAGTTCCCACCAGCCAACATAGAGTAACATTAATTGAAATCATGGTGGGTTGAAGCCCACTTTTAAAAAAATTAAATAAGTAAATAGGGTTTAAAAATAATCAAACAGGGTCACAATTGTCTTCTAGAAAATACTCCAAAATTCTTAATGGAAATAAAAAAATTCAGCACTCAGTGCAAAACTCATGATATGTGACATCTAATCCCCAGATGTGAGGAAGCAAGAAATGTGGTCAATATAAAAATAACTATATGGAATGACTGGAAAATATAAAAGTTTTACTAAAACTTTCTAGGGATCTCATTAACAGATGAGATACTGGAGGGGAAAAAAAAAAGTTCAGTGGATCTAATAGTGTAGCAAAACAAAGTAGCCAAGATAAAACACATAGACACACAAAGACAAAACAAAATGCTTGGGAACTCAGTGACTTGTGAGACATTTTCAAGAAGCCTAACATAAGTGCAACTGGATTTTTAGAAAAAAAAAGAATGAGAGAAATGTATTTAAAAAATAATCACAAATGTATTTGAAATTCGATTTAAAAGATATAAACCCACATATTACAAAACGCAACAAAATGCAGGATAAATCTCACAAAGGCCACACGAAAGAATGTCAATCAAATTGCTGAAACCTGGGTAAAGCAGCCAGAGGAAAATGACAGAAGAGCAACACAAGGAATTATTATAAACTTCTCATCAGAAATTACAGAAATCAGAAAACAATGAGACTATATTTTCAAAATGGTACAAGAAAATATCTGTCAATTTGTAATCTACAGCTAGTAAAAGCATCTTTCAAAAGTAAAAGAAAATCATTTTTAAAGACAAATGTAAGCTCAGAGAGTTCATCACTAGTAGACCTGCACTATAACATGTAAAACAAAGTTCTTCAGGCAGAACTAAGATGATAAACAGATGGAAACTTGAAACTACACGAAGCAATGAAGAACACTGTAAATAGTAAATACATGGGTAGTGAAAGGGACCTTTTATTCTCCTTTAAAATGTTTAAAAAGATAATTGAATTCTTAAAGAAAAAAGTCATGACATTGAATTTATAAGTTAAAACATTTTAAAAATGCATGATAGTAATAAACAAAAAAGGGAGGAACATTGGAAGTATGTACTTGTCTTTGTATAGTATTGAAGAAATTGCAAAATATTATTTGAAGGATCATCAAGAAGTATGAATATTTTCAATCCCAGAATAACCACTTAAACTAACCAACCAAAAACATACAAAAATATAAAATAATTAAAAATAGTTAAAAGAGAGAACAAAATCAGATTAAAAAATAGAAACAAAAACCAAAATGTTAGATTAAATTCCATCATATTGATTTTTTATATAAAATGTAAATGGCTAAACAATCCAATTTTGGGGCAAGAAATTTTGGATTAGATTTTTTCAAAATGCCCATCCATAAAAAGGGAATCTTTAAGAGATGTTAACATCACAATATAGTAGACACACACACACATACACACACAAAAAAAATTATCAGTAGGGAAGAAAAGGAACATTTCATAACTAGAAAGGATTGAGTCCACAAGGAGACATAGCAATTTTGTATATGTACCCACTTTTTGCTTCAAAATACATGAAGCAAAAGTTGACAGAATTGAAAGGAGAAATATGTAAGTCTATAATTAATATAACAGCAATCAATAGAATTATCAGTACAAAGGACACTTGAAAAATTCACCTAAGTGATAATCATAGAACACTCCTATTGCAATAGTAAAATACATGTTCTATGCCATATTCTAAATCATAGAACAAACTTCATTGAAACCATACAAAGTAGCCAGGTTTTGTGGAGCAGACAAGTGGGAGGCTGCAGGAAGATGATTGTAAGTTTGAGGCCAATGTCAGCAATTTAGTCAAAACAGTCTCATAACAACAAAAAGTGCATGGTGGTGTTGGAGATGTGGGAAAGCACCCAAATTGTACAAAGTATGGGCTCTGCTCATAATATATTTCAATGAAAACTAATGAAAAAGAAATAGTTGAGAATTCTCCAAACATTCAGATATTAAATACATATATATGTGTATATATAAACCAGAAGTGGAAAAATTAATCACATTGGAAAGAAGAAGATATTTTGAGTTAAATATAAACAAAAATACAATGTGTGTTTATTGTATCTTTATGGATAAAACATGCATAGGTTTATTTCAGAGTCCCCTTTTCTGTTCCATTGGTCCACATATCTGTTTTTATGCCAAACCATATTCTTGTTGTTACTGTGACTCTATAGTATATTTTGAAATCAGGTATTGTGATGCTTTCTGCATTGCTCTTTTAGTTCAGAATTACATTGGCTATTATGGAGCTTCTGTGATTCCATATGAATTTTAGGATATTTTTACTGGTTCTGTGAAGAATGTCTTTGGAATTTTGATGGGGATTGTATTGAATCTCTGATTGCATTGGGTACTATGGTCACTTTAGCAATATTAATTCTCCCAATCCATGAACAAGGGATGTGTTTCAGTATTCTAGTGTATTTTTCAAAGTTATTCTTCCTTGTCTTTTAATTTTCATTGTAGAGTCCTTAGCTCCTTAGTTAGGAGAGTTTGAGGTTATTTTGAAATGTATTTTTTTTTCTCAGTGAGTTGATTATTGGTGTTTAGAAAACGTACTGAATGATTTTGTGTGTGTGTGTGTGTGTGTGTGTGTGTGTGTGTTTTGTTGTGGTTGTTGTTGGGAATAGAAGCCTGGGTTGTTCTACCATTGGGCTACATTACCAACTTTATCTATCTATCTATCTATCTATCTATTTATTTATATATTTATATAAGGTCTCTTTAAGTTGTCAAGTATAGCCTTGAACTTGTGATCCTCTTGTCTCTGCCTCTGGTAGACAGGATTACAGGCAGGTGCTACCATGCTCAGCAGGTACTGATTTTTGTACGTTGATTTGGTATTATTCACTTTGCTTAATTTCTTTGTCAGTGCTAAGAGTCTTTTGGTGGCTGATTTAGCAATTTCTAAGTATAGAATCATATCACCAACAAACAGGGATAATTTAATTTCCTCCTTTCCTATTTGTATCTCATTTACTTCTTTCTCCTAATTTCTCTGGCTAAATTTCTAATACTTTATTGAATTAGAGAAGTAAGAGTAGGCATCCTTGTCTTGTTTCTGATCTTAGAGGAAATGCTTTAACTTTTGCCACATTCAGTATACTGTTGGCTATAAGTTTGTCATATATGGGTTTATTGTGTTGAGGTATATTCCTTCTATACCTTATATTCAGGATTTTAATCATAATGAAATATTGCATTTTATCAAAGCCCCCTCTGCATCTTTTGAAATGATTATGTGATTTTAATTCTTCATTCTGTGTATGTAATGGATTATGTTTTTTGATTTATATATATTGATATGATATATCCTCACATCCATAGAATGAAACCAACTTGGTCATGATTGTTATGATTTGTATATGAGGTCTCCAACAAAAGCGCTTACAAATTGCATAAATATTCAGAGGTGAAATGATTAGATTACAAGAGCTGTAACCTATCCTAGCTTGAATGGACTGGCTAAGTGGTAACTGCAGGCAAGTGGGCTGTATCTGGAGGAGATGGGTCACTGGGAATGTGTACCGGAAGGGTGCATCTTCCCTGTATTCACTTCTCTCTCTTTTAGACTTTCCCATGAGCTGAGCTCAAGATCCTTTAAATTTCAATGGTATCTGCTATAATGCTTTCTTTTTATCTCTTGATTTGATTTTGGGGAGTTTTCTCTCTGTTTTGTTTGCTAAATTTAACTAAAGGTTTGTTACTTTTTAAAATGTTTTCAAAGAATCCTTTGTTTCATTTATTCTTTGCAGTACTTTTTGTCTCCATTTATTTCTGCTATGATATTATTTACTACCTTTTAGTTGTTTTTTTTCAAGCCCTTAAAATTTATTAGTTATTAGGTTATTTATTTTAAGTATCTCTTTTCTTTTTCTGATGTAGACATTTATTCCTATAAAAATCCCTTATAATATGGCTTTTATTTTATCCCCAAGGTTCTGGTATACTATGTTTCCATTTTTTTTGACTCTCTGCATCTTTTAATTTTTCTCAATTACTACAATGCACCACTATTCATTCAAAAGTATATTGCTTAATCCCCATGTGTTTTATAATTTCTTTAGTTTCCCTATTCTTTATTTCTAGTTTTGATCCATTGTGATCTGATTGAATTTTTGAGACTTGGTTTTTCTTTCAATATATGATGTATTATGGAAAAGGTTTCATATGCTGAATATTGAATGTGTATGTTGTAGCTGTTGGATTGAATATTCTATATATATATTTTAAGTTCATTAGATCTATAAATTAATTTAACTCTGATGTTAGTCCATTGATTTTTTTTGCGTGGATGATTTTTCTGTTGGTGATAGTGAAGTCATGAAGTCACTCACAATTACTATATTAGGGCCTATTTTTACATGTATGTCTATAGTGTTTGTTCCATAAAATTTTGTGATCTGACATCCATCTATAATAGTAATATTTTCTTAATGAATTGTACCCTTTGCCAAAATATCATTAATTTGTTTGTCTCTTTTAACTGGCTTACATTTTATCTTATTGGATATTAGTAAAGCTACTACCACTTGTTCTGGGTTTCTATTCGCTTGACATTATGAGTTTGATCTGGAAGATCCCCCAAAGGCTCATGTATTAAAGATTTGTTGTCAAATAAAACAATATTCAGAGGTAAGGATTTTTGGAAGAGAATGGTTCTCAGGGCTTTAACCTCATCTGTAGATTAATACAATGATAATGGATGGTGGTGAAAATTCTAAGAAGTGGTGCATCATTGGAGGAGGTACATCACTGGAGAAATACCTTGGAAGGACATTTCTTGTACCCAACGTCTTCCCTACCACCCTCTGTTACTCTCCTGCCCTGAGGTGAAGAACTTTCCTCTGCTATGCCCTTTGGATAATGTTCTGCCTCACAAAAAATCCACAGAAATGAAATCAGAAGACATTGCACTGAAACAGTTCCTTCTTCAAATTGTTTTCTAATCCAGAAAATTGGTACCAAGAAGTTGGGTTGTTGCTATAGCTATTTTTGATCATGAGATTCAGAAACCTTTGGAGTATATTTACAGATGTTCAAGATTTGAAGATGCAAGTTAGAAAAGTCTTAAAATATTATAAGCAGGGGGCTGGGGTTGTGGCTCAGTGGCAGAGTGCTCACCTAGCATGTGTAAGGCACTGGGTTTGATTCTCAGCACCACATATAAGTAAATAAAGGCCCATCAACAAGTAATAAAAATATTAAAAATATTGTAAACAGAGATTAATGGACAATCTGGTGTGATCTTGGAAGACCAGAATGCCAATAAGAATGCAGACTGTCAAAACTATGCTCATAGATTTCAAATGGGAGTGAGTATTCATATGAATTAATTTAGAAGCCATTTGAGTTAAATTCTGGTGAAAATTTTTTTTACATTTTTTCCATGTCCTGAGATTGTGTGAGGATGAATTTCAAGGTGATACATTAATTAATGGAAGTAATTAGTGGAAGAAATTTTAAGGAAGCATAGAATTCAGGCACTATCATGAGTATTGCGATGGGCTTTTATTCATGTTTAAAGTGAGAATCAGAAACAAGATTCAGAGTGCAATGATTTGAAAATGTTGTGTTTGACCATGAAAGTATATATAAAATTGAGGACAAGGAAGGTATGTTTGCTTAAGAGATTGGCACAACTAAAGAGGAGCTAGGTACTTTATGTAGATACAATAGAATATAGAAAGTATCCCTTGAAAGCTTTTCAGGAATCAGAAATACCCAGCTTATAAGTTTCTATGATGTAGAAGTGAAAACTCATTTAAAATATTGCACTGGGATTTGCTCCAATGTTGGAGCAGTCTCTTGCCAGAGCCTCAAAAGTAACTGGACGTTTGTTCTCCTTGCTTATGTCTCTAACACTTAAAACAGAGTATGACATTTGGATATTGAGGTCTGTAAGCTCATCAGTGTATTAATCCAGTGAGAGCTGAATGGAAGGTGGCAAATTTTATAGATAGTCCAGCCTGATTGAAGTAAACAGGAACCTGGGTATTATACCCCGAGAGCTCATTTCTTGTGCCCACTCCCAGCTGCTCTCTGTTTTCTGGATGCCATGAGTGAAGAGCTTTATTCTGCAATGCCCTCCTGCCATGATGTCCTATATCATCATAAGCCTGTAGGAGTGGTGTTAGCTGACCTTGGATGAATCTCTGAAACAATGTGCCACAATTATTCTCAGGTATTTCTCACAACACCAAAGAGCTGATTAACAAATGTGAAATATTATTGTTCTTTCTTTCCCTTTCAGTCTGTGCATATCTTTGTTGATAAGGTAAGTTTCTTGCAGGCAGCCTGTGTTCTGCTTTGAATCCAGTTAGCCAGTCTGCATGCTTTAATTGGAAAATTATAACTATTTACATTCAGGGTTATTATTGAAAGGTATTGTTTAGGTCAACTATCTTATCACTGTGACAAAAAAAACTGACAATAACAAGGTAGAGAAAAAGAAGTATATTTGGAGCTCACAGTTTCAGCGGTCTCAGTCCCTAGATATCCAACTCCATAATTGCCCCAAGGTGAGGCAGAAGAGCATGATGGAGAAAAGCAGCTCATGACGTGGAAACAAGAAAGCAGAGAGAGCTATGCTCACTGGGGACAGAATATAAACCTAAAAGGCATGATCTTGGTCATGCCCCAAAGGCAGGCCCCAATGACCCACCTTTTCTAGCCACTCCCCATATGCCTATAGTTACCACTCTGTTAATCCATATCAGTTGATTAATTTGGTGATTAAGTTAAACCTTAATAGGGATATAGTTGTTTATGTCATTTTGTTGATTATTTTGAATATTCTATGCTCATTTTATCCTGATTTATTCATCTTAGATGTTTGATGATTTACTTTATTAATTATGTTTGATTCTCTCCTCTTATTTTTTGTGTCTACTCTTCTTCTGAGGTTTATTTTACCCAGATACTATGATTGTGTTAATCTTTCATTTACTTCTGGGTGTAGAATCTTCTGAAATGCTGGTATAGTGTTCATTAATTTCTTAAGTTTATGCTTATCTTGACAGTTATTTTCACTCAGTGCTTGAAATTCATCATTCAATACCCTCTTTGTTGTTTTATATTTAAGGTATCCCCAAAATCTTATGTAGGAGACAATGCAAGACAGTTTAGAGGTGAAATACTTAGGTTATGAGAGTCTTAACCTAATCAGTCCATGAGTTTTCTGATAGGAATTAACAGGGTGGTAACTATTTGTGGGTAGAGTGTGGCTGGAAGAGGTGGGTCATTAGGTGTGCTTTGGGGGTATATATTTTGTTCTTGGTGAACTGGAGCTCTCTCTCTCTCTACTTCTTGGTGTCATGTTCCCAACTGCTTTTCTTCACCACATTCTTCCTCCATGATTTCTGCCTCACCCTAGACCCCAAGGAATAGAGTTGGCTATCTGTGGGCAGAAACCTCTGGAACTGTGAGCCCCCCAAATAAACTTTCGCTACTTTAATTATTCTTGTCACGTCTTTTGGCCACAGTATTGAACAAGCTGGCTAAAACACTCCTGGTCTTTAGATATCTGCTGATAAAACT
Source organism: Ictidomys tridecemlineatus (assembly GCF_052094955.1). Taxonomy (NCBI): domain Eukaryota; kingdom Metazoa; phylum Chordata; class Mammalia; order Rodentia; family Sciuridae; genus Ictidomys; species Ictidomys tridecemlineatus. Next base: position 64,106,649 of record NC_135484.1, on the reverse strand, counting down.
ATTATTATTCTTATGTGTTTGCCTTTACATATGACTTGGCATTTCTCTTTTGCAGTTTCTTTTTAGGACTGGAGATTGAACCCAGGCCCTGTGTATATTATACAAGCATTCTACCTCCCTTATCTTGCAGCTTATGTTAGTCAATTTTTCATCATTGTGACATGATCAACTTAGAGGGATAAAGTTTATTTTCACTCATGGTTTCAGAGATTGAGTCCATGGTTGGCTGAGTACATTGCTCTGGGACTAAAGTAAGGCAGGATATTATGGGAGAAGGGCAAGGTAGAGGAGCATTTCTCATCTTAAGGCAGGGTCAATGAGCAGAGAATGGGTAAGGGAAGGGCCGCAGGGAAGATGAACCCTTTCAAAACATGCCTCCTGTGACCCTTCTCCTCCAACTGTGCCCTACCTGCCTACAGATAACATCCATTTAATCCATTCAAACTCGGATGAGATGATTATGTTACATCTCTCACAATCCAATCATTTCACTTCCAAACATTGCAGTATTAGTACAAGAGATTTGAGGGAACACTTTATATCCAAACCATAACACTATACACGTGGCCCCAAAAGCTCATGTACATTTCACAAAGCAAAAAGTGTTTAGTTTAAGAGTCCTATAGTCTTAACAGTCCCAACATTACCCCAAAATCTAAATACAGTCTCATCTGATACTTAAGACAAACTCTTGACTGTGAGCTCCTGTAAAAATGAAAAGCAAGTAACATATATCCATATACTACGTCACAAAATAAATATTTTCATTCCAAAATGGAGGATTAGGGGCATAGAATGAAGGATGGAACAAAATCAGACCAAAACCCACCTGGGTAAACAGGTCCTGTAACTCTATATATAGCATCTAGGAAACTCAATGGTGAAATGTGCTCTCCAAAGGTCTTGAGTGGTCCTACCTCTTGCTTGGACTTTGTTGTTTACAGCATATAGTGATTCTCTTTTAGCCCGGCTCCCTCAGCCAGTAGCTATTTTTGGCAGACAGTTCATGTTACTGGAATCTCTGAATTCCTGGAGTCTCTATTCCAGCTTTAACTTTACCTTCACAGATGTATACAACACGAAGGAATTCTGACCCTGTGACACTATGCATTGCCTTATAAGACTTCCTTTGAAATATTGGTGGAAGACTGCATGATCACTAACTTTAGCACTAGCATGGCATGAAGACAAGATCTGCTCCCAGCTAGCAGAGTGGCTGAACCCCTAATATTATGGCTGCAGTGGCCTCTGAGTGCCTGGGAGAAACAACTTCCTATGTCCCTCTCTGCAATCAGGGTGTCCCAGTGATCTCTTCTTAAATGTAATTTCCCTTCTGAACCCTTTAGACTACATAGGTGTTGTCTTGCAAATTCCTATGATGTCATCAAGGTATCGTTCCTATTATCTCTGTGCAAAGTTCTTTATTTTAGTCATTGTAATCTCTTTAAACATCACACCTTCTTTGTGATGAGAAAGAGATTACTTTGTTTTACACATACTTTCACACTTTTTTAGGTCGAACTAGAAGTTTTTAAAATCTTCCAGCTCTGCTTTATGAACTAATTACTGTAGTAAACCTGGCCCAAGATAGCCAGAAGAGTAAAAGGACATGGCAGAGGAGTGCTGCTGATCTCATTGTAGACTCAGGGAGAAGAAAAAGCAGGATTAGAGGGGCCAGAAAAAGTATGAACCCTCCAAGGCATGCCTTTAGTGACCTACCTACTCTAGCCATGCTCCACCTGCACATAATTTTAATCCACTTTGTCCATTTAAACTAGGAAGAAGTGATTAGATTATAGCTCTTACAGTCCAATCACTTTTTATTTAGATCAAAACATTTATTTTGTGTTACAAGAACAAAAATGAATTCAAGCAGATAATGAAATAAACGTTTTCTTAAAGTATTTTATCCTCGGTTCTCTGTTCTAGAATTTAGTATACAGTTCAAGTGTAGGGTACTTCAGTACTTCTATTGGATGCTATGAAGTCTCCATCTTATAACCATGTTTCTCTAGTTCAGCTCATAACTGGAGAAGTCATCCTCTACGTTGTCATCATCCCAATTATCCTCCCAGACATGTGCATCCTCGTCTTCTCTAAACCAGCCTAGTCTTCAGCAGGAAACTCTTCGAACTCATCGTCCTCCTCTAGGAGACCCAAGTCTATCTGCTGCTTTTTCTCTGACATCGCGACCCTCCAAGCCCAATACTGCCCAAAGTGGTATAAAACTTGGAACCCTCACTCCTTAACGGCTGTGGCTACCGCCTCTGTCAACGCCGGCGCTACTTCAGTCCAATCATTTCTTTCTCTGAACATTTCTATAGTAACACAGGAGCTTTGGTGGGATTCTTCAAAAGGTACACCTATATTATCTAATCCAGAACATAGATTTTAGTGTTTTTTTTTCTGTTTTGTACTTTTGGCAATTGAACTACAATACATTATAGATAGGTTCTTTTCTAGTTTTACTATTCAATGTTCTAAATGCCTCCTGTACTAGATATCAATGTCTTTCCCAAGGTATGAGAAATACAATGCTATTATTTTACCAAATAGTTTGTCTATTCCCTAAGGATATAGCTCTTCTCATTCTGGTATGTCAGTTATTCAGATGTTTGTTCTTTAAATGGTGTTAAATCTTTATTTTTTAACTTGGTGTTGTCTGAATATATCATTTTTCCTTAAAAATCTCTGATGTTCTTTTTACTTATTCTGGTCTGTTGTTGAGGCTTTTACCTGAGTTCTTATCTGACTTAATGAAATTTTTATTTCCAAGTTTTCTATCTGGTTCTTTTACAAAGTCTCTATATATTTATTAAAATAATCATTTGTATCATTTGTATCCTATTATCTTTCTATTTCATTCAGGTATTGATTTGTACCTTCTTGGATTTCATTAAGCTTTTTCAAAATCATTCTTTTCAATTCTTTTCCAGCATATCAGTCTCTTTGATGTCACAAAGAGAGAGTCACAAACTTTGAGAAATGTTATTTTACCTTGTTATTCCATTTTTCTAGTGTTTCTATGTTGAAATCTGTAAATATGTTCGGATGGGTATCCCCTCCACTTTTATTTGAGAGCTTTCTTAGTAAACAGCCTTCTCATAATGATGTGTCCTGGGATATCAGTTTGTTCTGTAGTGTTCGAGTTGAGTTCCAATTGAATTTCATAAGTTAGTTTCCCTGTGGCTTTGTTGGCTGTGATTAGTGGGTTTTGACACAACAAGTACCTTGTCAGAGCTTGAGGGACCTGATTTCTCTGTAGCTTTTGCCACAATATTGTTCCCCTGAGAGTTTAGATAGATATGGTGTAGACAGCACCCTCTGTGGTTACTTCTATATTGGGAATGGAAGCTACTATCAGATGTTGGGGGCTTCCATGGACTCTATAAATATTGGCTCTGTTACTTGAAAATAGTTCTGCTACTGATTCTTCAAATTTTGGTGATGGTTCTGGAGCTTTTATACATTGTTTAGACATTGGTGAAGCTCCAGCTGTTTCACAAAGATGGGCAGGGGCTTCAGTCATAGTTACTCCTCTGTAGAATTCAACTATAGTCTTCCCAGTTTCGTGCTATCTAATTGGGTATGGGAGTGAACTATGTTAATGCCCCTCATAGATGAGGTACCTAAAACAATTGTGTTATTTCTGTTATTGCTCTGAGTGATTAGGAGTGGGACTTCAGATCTACTCTAGCCATGCCTCCTGGGACATGGCTCACAATCTGGGGGCTTCTATCTGTCCTTTTTTTAAGTTAAAATATCTGCTGGGATTGGGTTGTGGTTGAAGCCAGATCCAGTTCTCCTTGGTTGGGCTGGAAGTGTTGCTCAGTAGTAGAGTACCCATTTAATATGCTTCATGTGTTAGCCTCATTCCCCATCCCCATCAAAAAAGAGAACAAAACAGGAAAGAATGGGAAAAGGAAATGACATCAAGAACTACATTAAAAACCAAACAAAACAGTAACCAAAGCATCGAAAACATTATTAAATGAATAAAAAGTGGAAAAATAATATAGAATAAAAAATTAATATAGAATTAAAAATTATGGAAGTTAACCAAAAAGGAAGAGATAGCAGAAAACAAGTTCAAAAGTAAGAAAAAAGGAGAAAGAAATAAAAATAAGAAAAATAAAAGAAAGAAAACATGATAAAAAGATAATAAAAGAGAGAAAAAAGAAGCAAACATGAAACAGTAACAACAAAACAAGTATTAATTAAAATTTCCTCTCTGTGAAGGTACTTGACTGAGCAGGCAAGAGTGCAGAGTTGTAGCCTATGGTGACCAGAGCTTCTCTCCATGTCTTCTTAGGTTGTGACTCCTTGGAAAGAGCAAAGTCTGGGGGTTATGTACCTCTTCCCACTCCTCTCCTTGGTCTTGCTTATCAGTTGACTAGCAAGAGGAATTTGTGGCCAGAGTCAGTTGAAATACAATTCTCAGTTGCTTTTCATTCTGGAGTGAGTTAGGGTAGAATACAAAGCTCCCTAGAAACAAAACTGTCTCCAGACAGTTTTGCTTATGAACTCTGAGAGCAAGGTAGATGCTGACACTACAGGAAGCTCATGCACAATGTAAAACTCCTCAAAAATTCTCTCTAGAGCTATATACTCTGAGTTCAGGATAATACCAGTTCTATGTGAGGCCTCAAAAGCTGCCAAGGACTGAGAGAGGTTGTGAAGTCTCAAAAATTTGTGCTAGGGGGATGATGGCAGGTTGCACATGCTTCACTGCCAGTGGTCTGGTTTTCCTAGTCCTTTTCCCTTGCTATCACATGTGATTTCTCACTCTAAGAGCTGGCTTGGCAAATCACAGGTTCCAAAGGGTAGAAACTTTTGTCTACTGCCCACCTTCTACCCCCAATGAACTTATTTCCGAGGCAGTAAGCTCATAAATAGGTCCCTTCTCAGGATGGATCCCAGTTGGAATACCATGAAAATATGTTGGGAAGTGCAAAGAACTACTTTAAAGCCAGATCATTATGTAAATATTAGGATTATAGGGGTTTTTTGTTTGTTTGTTTGTTTTGTTTTTGTTTTTTAGCTTTTATTTCTGCAGAATGCTGAATCATGTGCTAATTGTCTTCACAGTGACAATCCTTTTTTTTCTCCTCTATTTCTACCAAACAGGTGCTCACCCTTCCTCTGTCACAATCTAGGAGATGGGAGTTGGGGCATTCTGTTTTACTTATTCCACTATCTATCATCTCTGGCTTTCTCCAAGTCATTGTCCACTATTGAATTCCAGCATTCTCCCATGTTCACCTACCTCAGTGAGTAGTCATATTCCAATTGTTTTAATTCTATCTTATGGATTTGCATGAAAGTTCTTGGTGCTTCTGGTTGACAATTTTGTGAAGGGCACCCTACAACTTCTTAAAGAATAGCTTAAAATGTACAACTAACTGGCTAATACAGGGGGAAAAATAACAAAATCTAAAAAAATATATTTTTGTAATTGTAGATGGACAACATGCCTTTATTTTATTTGTTCATTTTTATGTGGTGCTGAGAATCAAACCCAGTGCCCCACACAGGCAAGACAAGTGCTCGGCAACTGAGCTACAGCCTCAGCCCAATACAATTTTTAATGGGTCCAAACTAAGACAAGAAAGAAGAAATACAAAACAAATACAATAAATATAAAGCAATTGTTAACATCATAAATCAATAGTCAAATATAAAAGTAGTTTTACTAAATATAAAAAACAGAAATAAAGTGAGATAAAAATTAAAATGCTATAATTGCAGTTTTTAAGAGACCCACCATAGATAACACAATGCAAAGGCATGCATTAAAAACCTATAGTGACTTCAAAAGAATAAAATGAAATTTGAGACAAGAAAATTTTACTAAGCAGAAAGATTCCATAGTTATTAAGGACCTACTTGGAAAATAAAAACAGTTTTAAGTTTATGTATACAATAATACAACATCAAGAATAAAAAAGCAAAACATAAAAGGACTATACGACAATATAGATAAGTGCTGAATTATATTTGATGATTAAATTCACTTCTCTGGAAAAATAATTATACAAGAATCTAAAATAACAATAGAAGATATGAAAACTCTAATGAGTTAATCTAGTTTGATCTATTTAGAATTCTGAACCTCAAACAGAAAAATATGTATGTATCGCCCAAGAACAAGTGCTACTTGAAAATACCCAAATGTTTGAAAATTAAGCATTATACATCTAAATTAGCAGATAATAATCAGAGATAATATTAAGGAAATATTGTGAAATGAATAATGAAAATTTATTCTGAAACTCATGTGATCCAGATAAAGCCTTGCTTACAGGGATTTATCCCATGAAATGCATTAGGAAAAAAAAGTCTGAAAACAATGATCTTAGTATCAATCTCATGTGGCTAGAAAATAGCAAGAATTAAACTTAAAGAAAGTATCAAGAAAGAAACAATGACAAGATGGATAAGAATTAATGATGTAAAGAACAAATGCACGATTGAGAAAATCACCATAGCCAGGAGTTGGTCTTATGGAGAAAATAATACAATTAAGAATCTCCTAATATTGCTGAAGGAAAAAGAGTAGGAAGTAGAGAAGGAGGGAAGAAGTGTAGAATACCTGGAATGGAAAATGGGTACATCATCAGAGATCCTGATACTATGAACAATTGTATGCCAATGTATTTGTAAATATATTTGTTTATGAAATTCAAATTCCTTGAAGACTATAATTTATCAAACTGGATACAAGACATAACAAATATGATGCTATTATATCTATTAAAGTAATTGAATCTTTAATCTAAAACTTTTTTAACAAATAACATTCCTGGTCTAAATAACCTTCACAGGAAGAGTGTATTGATCTTACACATACTTTTCTAGGGATTAAAAAAGGTGAAATAGTTTCCATCACATGAATATGTACTTATAAGACTTACACACACTTTATACCCAAACCTGACAAAGACTTTACAAGAATGGAAAATTACAAACCAATCTTCCATGAATACAGAGAAAAACAAATTCTTAGACATAAGGTCAACATATAAAATCTAATAGCACATAAAAGAGAATAAATGATGACAAATTTACATTTATTTTAAGAATGTAAGTTTGTTCAATATTTCAAATTAGTATATTTTATTCCAATTAGCCAAATGGAGGATAAAAATAATATGATCATTCTAAAAATATAGAAAAAAGTATTTGATAAAATCACACTGATTCAATGTAAAAATTCTTAGAAATGTAGGAATAAATAGTAAAGACCCCCTCTTTTTTGGTACCTGGATTGAACTCAGGGGCACTTGACCACTGAGCCACATCCCCAGCCCTATTTTGTATTTTATTTAAAGACAGGGTCTCACTGAGTGTTTAATGCCTCACTTTTGCTGAGGCTGGCTTTGAACTCATGATCCTCCTGCCTCAGCCTTCCAAGCTCCTGGGATTACAGGCATGCACCATCATGCCCGGCCCATGTAAAGCCCTTACTTAATTGAACATTTGCATCTATAAAATTTGTAGTATTTATAAAATTGTATTGTATATTGACCAAGGGCTAGATCTAGCAATTCTACTCCCAAATGCACATACTTCCATGAGGCACACATATGTATATCAAAGACATCTTATAGAACATTTGTAAAAGACATTATTTGTAATAGCTTCCAACTGAAAACAAGTCAATGTCTACCTGTAGTAAAACAGGTTAAGTACATTGTTAAAATTCAAACAATAAAATACTGTACAACAAACTACTGCTCCATGTGAAAGTATAAATGAACCTCACAAAAAAATATCGAATAAAAGAAACCAAGAACAAAAAGTCCAAATAATTATATTTGTAAAAGTTCAAAAGTATGAAAATTATCCATGGTAATGGGAGTAAGAATAATAAAAATCCTTTGCAGATTCATGGTAAAGAATTGGCACATAGCAATATCAGGATTCCTGGCAATTTTTATTTTTTGATCTCTGTAGTAGACATAAAGGTATATTCATTTTGAAAACAGGTAATCAAGGCATATTAAAATTGATGCACAAAATAAAATGTGTATTTTATTTCTATCAAAAGTGTACATTGTTGAAAATACACATTGACATATTTCAGATGCATTAAATACATACAGATATTAACAGGAAACAAAAATATTATTGTAGAAGAAGTGATGCTTTGGCTAGTTTTGAAGAATTAGTATGAGAAGAGGACAGCAGTGGAGAGTAAGTAGACTTGAGGCATATTAGAAAACAGTGATGGTACAGACCCAGGAATGCCAGCTTGAAATTTTGGATTTTTATATACTTGAGAACACAAATCATAGCTTGCTATGTCTGAGCAGGAGTAGTACATGAAGAAGAATTACATGCAACTGGAGATAAGGAAACCTAACTGGACCATGATATAACACTTCAACATATTACCTTGGAAAGTTGGTTATTCTGAGTTAATATGTGGAAATGATCATTGAATTATAGTTTGTGCTGGTCATTGGTTTTTGTTCTTAGTAAACACTTTTCACCTAGCTCTCTATTCTTTTTAATGATTAAATAAGTACTTATAAAGTACTTATTTAATCTTCTAATATATAATATCTAATCTTCTCCTTGACACACTGAATATCTTTGATAGTTAAGAAATTTAAAAAATATCCACAGGGATATGGCTGATGATTAGGACTTTGGCACCCTAGCTGTGAATATCATTGCAAATAGCAACTAGGTCATTCTCCAAGTAGCTATCTATTGTGCAAATTTAATCACTATTACTGTTTTCATTGGTCCTCAGGTATGTAGAAGCAGATAGAGGAAACAAGGAACTAGGAGCTTCAAAATAATATATTTGTCCTGAAGCAGATAAATTTAGGGGCACCTAGGTGTTACACTCAATCTCTATCAAAGCTGCCTGGAGGTGGAGCCATGTTGGTGAAATGTTGATTAATGTAGCTGTTAGAAATATGGTGCTTTCTGAAAATGTTTATGTGGTTGTCATAGTGGTGATGGGCATTGATGACAAGATGCCAATATACATAGTTAGGGACATTATTATTTCTTTAATGATAAGATTATGAAAATTTAAAAATTTAAGAGTGCCCAGGAAGCAGGAGAAAGATGTCAGAATACTAGTTAGGCACAGCTTTCCTAAATCTCAAGTTTTCTATTTCAATGGGCACAATAATCGACACCTACATTATCAAGATGAGGACTCATCATGTCCCTTAAGAAAACAATTCAGTTTTTCTAAACATGGGTGGAGAGTTTAATAAATCTGTCTAATCATGAGTAATAGTAGGCAAACATATTCTTGAAGAATTTGAATTGAGGTTAGTTGTAGGAATTGAAGTGATCTAACTATCCCAAACAAGATTTGTCTGAAGTCCTCTTCCCATATGTGACCATGAATTTATGCATAACATGTCAAAGTAGCCAGTTGACCAGGTGTCTAACTCCTTCCTGTAGGCAGATTTACCTGCCCATTTTCATAGGAAAATGGCTGTCACAGAGTGCACATTCAATAAGGATTTGTTAAAGAATTGAACAAATCTGGTAGAAAGATTATGAAACCTGTCTTTGAGAAGGAAACTGACAGCTTTGAGGACACAGGTAGTGACTTTATCTCTTTTGTTCAGTTTAAGGCCATTAATTTTACATTGGTAAGGATAGTATACTATCAAGAAAAAAAACCTATAATTATTATTTTGGGCTGGCAATTCCAGAGGCTATGTTACCTGATCAGTGACAGAGTTCTTAGGAAATCAAGAAGACTATGTTTTGTAGTAAATTCACCAATTTAAGAAGTTAAAATAACATTTGAGGAAGATAAATAATTTGAATCAAAATTTTAGAAACCAGATGCTTTTCAGTTTAATAAATATACCACCAACTGTACAATGGAATCATGTAAGTGAGCATAAACTTGTAATATGATAAACTTGTAAAACAAGAACTTATGTCAGCAAGGAACCCAGAAACTCTAAGGAAGAAACAGAGGAAATTGTCACAAAGCAGAGTTATCAATGTTTTCACAAATACTTTCACAATAGTTTTTACACATACAAACATACAACCTCACATTTGTACACACAAAGAATGCATGTGTATGTGAATATATATATATATATATATATATACATATATATATACACATATTACAATAAACCATATTTTTATGAATTAATATACATTCCTAAAGAGAAAGTAATAAAACTTTTGGTATTACTCAAATTGGTTAGATTAGATTCATGACTAAATGGAAATGAAGCAATTATAGGTATTTGACAGCTTGGTCAAAAGGAGGGTGTGCCTTAAATTTTCCTATTATCAGTAATAAAATTGATCTAACAGCAGAGTCAGTGATGAATGCAGCACTATTTTATATTACAGTAATCTAAAATACATTTGATATGTTTTCACTCTCATAAAAACAGGATGCAATGTGATAAATTCTACTGTTTTGTACATGATCTCATCTTTAAAGTATAAGTGATGTCAACCTTGAGAGAACATGAAAATTTTATGTTAGAGTTTTAAATAGTGACATGAATGTGTGGCCATATATGATTACAATTTTAGTCAGTACATTACAAAGAGATAAAAAAATATAGGTATAATTCCACATCCAGGGGCTCTAAAGATTAGTACAGTTATAAATAATGGAGAATTAGAAAGAAAATAAATTTTGATTTATAATTTTTAAAAAGTATAATGATAAAGGCAAGAGATATGGAAATCTACCAGTGTAGCAACCCCATGTGTTATCCATAGCCAAGAATCATACACATTAGAATAGGTTGTTTGTAACCAAAGTTGAGTTCAAATGAATAACACATTTATGACAGCAATACTAAAACTAGTGTCTAATCTATCTCCATCCCCCCCAAAATAGTGCCCTCTTTAAAAAACTGATAAAGAAGAAAGGGGCTTAGGGAGTAAAATTCAGGGCAAAAAGGAATAGGACCATTGCCTTTGGTAAAATGTATTATGATGAAAAAATATTTTGTTGCTAAATTTTCTCAAAGAAAAAATTTCTTTCTACAAAAGAAAGTATAATGCATATGTGAACTATAATTTATGAAGAACTAAGGAGGGTTATTCCTAACGAGCTAGGACCAGAAATCATGAAGGGTGGTAGAATTGAGGATGATTAAGTTGGAAGACATAGAATTTAAGGATAACATCATCAACATTTTGAAGATCATTCAGTCTATTCAAATAAGAAAAATAACACAATACATTGCCAAGTAGGCAGATTCCAATTATAAAAACTCAGTGATTTATTAATTTTGGAAAGGATTTTAACAAAATCAGTAAGATCTCTTTCAGCTCAGGTCTGTCACCAGATGACTCAACAGACAGAAGAGGATTCCTCCCTGGAAGACAACTTGCCTGTTAAGATCCCTTTAATCTCTCCTATTTGAAGATATTGTGACAAGTCAGTGTAGTAGGCAAGTCAGTCTTGAAAACAGAACTAAAGATATTGGTTTAATTAACTGGACTCAAAAATCAAACATGTGAAAGTGGAATGAAGGTCTAGATAAACTATCCTAGATTCCAGTTTTCAGAACTAAGTAGCAGAAGGATGGACACACATGGGATAGACCAGCTGTGGGCAGAAGTCTGAATGGCTTCAATAACTCTTACCCGACTATTACATTAAGGAGGGGATTCCTGCCTTTCTTTATAGGGTACTAGGAACATTATAATTAATGCTATTTGGGAAGAAAGTATAGAATGACTGAAATATTTCACTTGGTTCAGGGACTAACACAAGTTTTAGAGACTTGCATTCTTACATTCTACAAGACAAATTTAATGAAAATTATAATAAATTGAGAAATACACTAGTAACTGATCAAGTATATATAACATACACATTTTGTAAGCCATATATATGCTACAGTTATTCCCAAGGAACCCAGTTTTGTACTCAAATAGCTAATATTTAGTTAACACTTGTGAAGTGTTTTCATCTATCACCTCTTGTCATTTAATATTAACTGAATGAAGTAGATGTAAGTATTATCATTGTATAAATAAGAAAATTAAGATATAAAGAAGTTAAATAATCTGTCCAAAAGCAGAGGCCCAAAGTGGTATAAGTTGTCTGAAACCAGAACCTTCATCTTCAACCTGTAGGTGATAGTGGTATTACTGATGTTGTTGGAAATCAAACCACTCTGAATTGTAGCTCAGGGAAACAAAGAAATGGAAACCTACTCAAGGCGGCCCATGTGCATTTTGGGAGGTTGGCAGTCAAATGTGGCACCAAACTCTGGATCCAATCAAATGCTTGGTACTGTCCAACCTTCCATATGGTTGGGAGGTCTGGATCTGTCACAGATGTCGCAGGCAGCTTCCCACATCACCTGCAAGACATATGTGACATAAATGGGAAAGCAGGATTACTAAAAGTGTGCCCCCAGCTGGGCCTGTGACTGTGAAGCAAAGATCAGCCTAGCAGCAAACATGAAAACTGGGCAAATTTGGGGGATGGTTCACTTTAAGGCCCTGACTCAGCTGCTCCACAGGGAGCTGAAATGGGGGCATTGTGAGTTGGAGTAGGCAGGGCTGGCAAAAGAAAAGCTCCAAGGACACATTGAATCACAACTTCTAACAATGTGGCATGGCTGTGCAAACAACATCAGACAGGCCAAACTTACATGCAAAAAATCAAAGACTGAGTGACTCTTTTTGGGCAAATGTGTCTGGCAGCCTACAAGGAGGAAAGGCAGGGCTGCAAGTACAATATGCTCTACAGACAGAGGAGAGAGTCCCAGCCCAAAGACAGCTTCCATGTGTACGAAGTGTGGAAAATCTGAGACATGCACTGGGCTCTTCAGCCACATTCTCACCCTTGGAAAGCAATCAGCCAGCAGAAAAATCTCCAATTTAAATGACAGCAAAATGTATGCTTGGAGTTATCTGACCAAATTAGCAACTGAGATATTCTAGGGACTTAATTTGCACATTGAGTTTTAATAGTATTATATGTGTATAGCAGATTATATAACCAAAAATGTTAATGGGAAAATGATTTTATTTGACTGGGAAATTGGCACCCCAACTAATTGTCTGAAAAGGAGCCAATTTTAAAATTCAGATGCTATTTGAATGAACTGGTATTGGCTGAATTAGGATTTATTGTGTAAAATATGCAGCTTTTAAAGGTAGCCTAAGGAAAGAAAAAAGGACTCAATGAAACAAGTTTGTGTATTTCTCTGTGTCCTGGGATGGGTTTCAGGATAGTACAAACTATCATGAAGAATTCTGGAGTGAGGGTAGTGGTGGAAGATTAATAAGTGACCTTATATGAATGTGGAAGAAGAGTGTTTCTGTGGTCTGCAGATAGGAGGATGGTTTGTCAGCTGTCCATAATATAGTCACATAGCAACTTTTTACTAACATATTTGGTTACCTTTTTGTAAATGACTTGGAGTTTTATATGCCTAATTTTATACAGAATAGAATTTAGTGTCACACATATTTAGGAATGACCATGTTTTGGATGTGCTGTTTAGAGTGCTTAATACATTAAGAAAATTCACAGCTTAAAATTAGTGCTGGCAATCAATCATTTTTCTTATCAGGAAATTTAGTATCTACAACTGGCCAAGACTAAATAATAAATAAGATTGTGTGGGGGTTATTTTCATAGAAGAAAGCTTTGGAAATAATAAACTTTTTATTGTTTTGAAAATATCCCCTTGCTTAAAAAATTGTAATGATCCTTTTTTTTTTTTTTTTTATTCACACCACCTCATCTCCTTATCCAGAAGCAGCTTAGGTAGATTTTGTAAATAATGGTTGAAAGTGCAGCCTTCATTTATTACTTGCCTTTGGGCTATTGAAAGCACAAGGCTTCCTTAGAAAACCAGGCCTTTTCCTCCCCACCCGAACACCCTACCATCTTACCCTTTAAGACAACATCTTCAAGTTGCCATAGACCAACTGCGAGTGTTAAATGAATATCTTTGACAGGAGCTAAGTCTTTTGGGCATTGAAATAAGGTTTTCCTCCACTCTTGGCATGTGAAGATTGAGAGTGTGCTTTGACACCAGAGCAGAGGATGTGAGCAAAGCAACTTTCAGAGCATCAAAAGTGTCAGCAGAAGGAAAAATCAGCCCAAACAGGAAGCATCAAGGTAATTTTCCTACCTATAGTATTCCAAGAAGTCAGTCAGCTCCTTGCCACTCTTGGCTGATGGAGCCCCCTTCTCTATTGTTAAATGCCACATAAACTATCTGTCAGCCTCTAGGCCTGCTCAGTTCTTGTACACAGAAAGAAACTCAGGTAGAAACAAAAGCAGCCATGTATTGAGATAAAGGAAAATTTCCAAAAAATAATATTTCATACTTCATTCACAAGTATATATTTGGGATAGGGATTTCCCCCTGAATATCATAAAACCAGAATACCTGCTATGTTTGAATTTCTGCAATAGTTGAAGCAATCTATTTCTCTATGAAGAAGGATTTTCACCTAATCATCTGGTGTTTTAAGATTTAGTACTAAAGAGTATGATTATTTTCTGCACTGAGAGTATATTAAATATTCCCTTGCTAATGTTAAAATATCTTAAATGTTTAATTAATATATAGTATACCTAAATAGTAACATACCTTCCAGAAATTGAGAGTTGGTGATTTTTTTTTTCAAATAGTGCACAGACACGTCTCCAGTATCAGATTAAGAAATAGAAAATTAATTACACTAAATTTTTAAAGAGTTGCATTTCCCAATGCTTTCATTTCAGTCACTTTTCAAATCTTGAAGGAAGACAAGTTACCTCAGAGTGGCAACACCTGTACTCAAACATCTATTTCCTCAATATATTCCCTAATAGCATCATCAAATAATTTTCATTAATATTTAATTCATTGCACATAGCAACCTGTATAACTATAGGAAAGGACATAAATTAGCATTGCAGAGTATGAACATTTGCTACATGGCAAAACTGTTCCTTTTGGCAACCATTTTGCATTTTTAAAGCCACAAGCACCCTGCTTAACAGAACTCCAAAGAGAGGAGCAGCAAAATGGGAGGAAGGTGCTGTGATTAAATGAAGGAAGGCTGGGGGGTTAAAGTCATTGCTGGATGATTTCACCACTGCTGCCCCATATTTATGCTCTCCGTAAATGAATGAGGAGAGCCCCATGTGGGATTGCAAACTTGCTGGGAATGGATGAGAAACCTTCTGCTCTGCTGGAGTTTGTAAGTAGTTTCTAAGAGCTGATTTCTGCACAAGTGAAATTGATTGGATTGTTTTATTTTTCTTCTGGCAAGAAATATTTTTTCATCTCTGCATATCCTTCTCCCTGTTCTCTCTGGTTGGCTTGATGACAAAACCTTCTGCAAGAACTAGACACGAGTCATCTCTTCTGTGAAGCCTTTCTGAGTACACTGCCGTGGCCCCTGCCCCTTCTTGGATTATGTGGCATTGCCCTCCTTAATAACTTGTACAGTACCTTAAAAATTCTTTTCAAAAACTCCTTCAGTTTTTGCCACTCTCTCATAACTAGGTTGTGAGCTTCTAGAGGGCACAGACTGAGACTTTCAACTTTGTATGTTGTTGTCCCAGGTCACTTTACTTACAGTTTCACTACCTCTAGCCTGAACATAAGGAGAAAATCAGTTCCATGTGTGAATGACCACGGGCAGATTACTTACCTGTGAGACCACCATAGACAAATATCATCTAGAGTTCCCTACTGTTAGCAGAATTGCTTCTTCAGACTGACCTACACATTGTTTAACCAGCAACACACTGCTGAACTGGGGAATGAGCATCCATGAATGTCTTGTTATGTATCATAATGAAAGATAATTGGCTATTTAAACTTTCTTCTAAAAACATGTATTGTAGAAAAATAATTGGTTCTTCGCAAAAAAAAAAAAGCCTATGCCTCATACTTAAGTAGTTAAGGTTAATTGAACATCACTTCTTTTTGTCTTACTTCTTTTTTAAAATAAGAGGTAAGCAAGAGGGATAATACAAGTGTCATAACCTTTTCTTACCCATAAAAGGAAAAGGATGGGAGTGGCTGACACTCATTGTTCTTCCTTGGAGTCTGAGGTGGCTTTCATCTTTTCCACACTTTTCTTGAGGCCAATCAGAGGTACTTTTGCCTTTTCTATTTCTGTCTTTTAAAAATTATTTTCCAGAAGACAAACAGATATATACTAGAATCGTGGTGTTTCCTCTGAAAGGTGCATTATAATTTTATTGGTAGAAAAATAATTTTAGACACATAGTGTTCAGAGATACTGAGTGGTTAGTTGAATACACAAAATAAATTTAGATATATTGAGGCATCCAAAGTATTATTAATATTAGAAGTGTAAAACACAAGTCAGACTGCCTAGGTTTAATTCTTGTTTCTACTTAAAGTGCACTTGCTCTTGAGTTAGTTATTTACCTTTCATTTTTATAATTGGGGTAATAAAATGCATTTCTTAGCCTGAGAAATTTAAATGTGCTAGTGTATGCAAAGCTCTTGTAACAATGTATGGAACATAGTAAATGTTCCATAAATGTTAGTCATTATGTTATAATAACTCATTGCATTATGTATAATGTGCTAGTGCTAATAATAAATAATTAAAGCAAAGTGGACAAGAGATATCAAAATGAAATATTTGAATGTTATGGTTTAGAATAGATATGCTCATTGTTCATAGCTAGATCTTTCAAGTTCTTTAATTATAATAAAAGAAATAGGCTCTCTTTATCCAAGAATTATAAATAATTATTCAACTATGCAAATTGAATTTCTATACTGTTCTTTGTTATTTTCCTTGCCTATAGCCAAGGTATATTTATAGCTACTCAGATATGAAGTGTACTTGAAACAGCCATTATGAAGGTGGACTATATGAAAAGTTAAGTCAATCAGATTTGTGTTCATTAGTAAAATATTTGTATATTATAATCAAAGAAAGTTCTATCCATTTGGTAAATTCTAGAATTTGGCTTTGTAACAGTGATAACACACTGACATAATCAAGACTACATCTCAAAAACAAACAAAACAAAGAACCTTAAATATGGTGGTTTTGACTACCATGTTTTCCCCATCTTATTGCCTGAAATGCCTTTCTTCAAAGTTTTAGATATGATGATTTGCTTTCTAAATAAGGATGTGAGGATCTTCCATCAGAAGGGTCTAGTGTGATTCTTTTATCAGGGTGTGAGTTGCTGGATACAAGAAACAGATGCCTCTTTTGCACTGTATCAGCTATGAAATGTAGTCATATCAAAATACTCAAAAAATCCTTCAGCTATAACTTACACAAAGATGAATAATACAGTTAAAATTGGTTTGGAAAGCAAAGATAATACTGAATATCAGAAGCATCAGTTTCTGGATTAGATACAATGGCATTAAGCAGACCTAGTCCTTTTTTTTCATAGGATCAAAAATAGACACAAGGCAATTAAAATAATTTGAATTAAAATTAAATCTAAATACACTTTCCTAAAATGTTGATACTGGGTTTTTCTAAGAAGTGCATAAAATTGTAGTTTTCAACATGTCACACAACTTTTACATTAAGAATATTTGAACGCGAATAAGCAGTAATCATTATTATTGACCTTTATGTAATAATCAGAATATAGAAATAATAAGCCATATTTAAATCTTTATAAAATTGAAGTAAAAAGTAGTATCATTTTAATTAGGATGCTTTCATTGTGTAGTTACATATGTTGATTTTTAAAGCATTTATTTTTTCAAAGGAAAGGAAGATATATGTGCAAGCAAACAGAAGCGATAGAATAATATGTTTCTATAATTAATAATCTTTCATAGATATATTTGCTTTTGATAGGAGTCAATACAGATGTCTGCAAAAATAAAATCAGTTCAGTTGGTTTAAGGCAGGGAGTGGGTTTCACTAACAAGTAGAATTAGATTATAATTGATGATAAATTACTGTTATTTCAGATGAGAATAACATTGTATAATATATTACTTAAGTCATTGAGTCTTTCATTTAACTTATATCAGTTTCAAACTTGGGGATAGTTAGGCTTGCTTTTGGTCATTGCTAAAACTCTTACTGTTTCTCTGGGAACCACATCCTCTGTGTTTTTTTCACCCTCCTGTTCTGCCTCCCTTTTCTTGAAGTGTTTCTTTTGTTTGTCTCCATTACACTAGCGCGAAGGGACACAGTGTTTCTGCACAGTGGGAGTTGGCAATCTCCGAAGAGGCTTTCCAGCATTGCTTTTTAGACTGAAATCATTACAATCTTCAATAGCTACTTGGATTAAAAAAAAAAAAAAGGAAAGAAAGAAACTAGCACATTATTATTCTCAAAACCATTTCAATGTAAAAGAAGGCTATTTGCTTGGTTCTCCCCATTTCCCTGTTTCCTCCCTCCTCCTGTCACCCCTGCTCATCTTGCTCCTTTTCTCTTTGGATATGTTTCCTTCACACCTAAGTTTAGTTTGCATGGTCCTGATTCACTAATTCTATTCAAACTGAGTATACAAATGCATTTTTTTTCCTGTTGGTTCTGAATATTTTTACATTGCTTATGCAAAGGATTGTAGTCAGATGTATCTTATACTCATTGATATTTGAATTACTATCTTTAAGAATGTGAGATATATCAGCAATGACCCAAGATAATGCTTTCAAACCCAAGAATTCTTAGTATGTGTTTACTTGATGGAAAAGTTGTTTTAGTAATAATAAACCTTGCAATTAATTTTAAGTAGATGAGACTTCTTGTTTATAGTTATTCATACACCAAACACCACTACCCTGTGTTTTTCTCCAGGTTCCTAAGTGCCTGCTTTTCATTAGTAGTAGCCTTTGTTTATGCACATGCCCATGAGTGACCCTAAGTGCACAGTAGAAACTTGGGGCATAAGAGCTGTTTGCAGTGCTTTCACCCTGTGAAAGGGATTAGTGTACGTGAACACATAATATTTTCAACAGAGGTTTGCAGTGTCGTCATGCGATTTATTTGTTCTCTTCGGTGAGCATAACTATAAATAATGAAAAAAAATGGCATGAATAAAGGGGAGAGTAATTTACGCACTTTATCAAAGCTGTACAGTCAATTCATATCCTATATACCAACTAGATGTATGTATATTAAAATAAAATCAAAGTAATATGATGTTATTCATTGTTAAGTAAATGGGAAAATGTACTAAAAAAGGCAAATGTAGCAAATATGTAGTAATTTGTTTTTGATGTTTCTTATTTTGATGTCTTTTAAAATAAGTACTCAAAGAAATGGCATAGGATATATGTGTTCTTATTTGAAGTTACAGTGTTCCCTGGACATGCCGTAGAGTTTTCCCAGAAGATGTCAGTAAAGCTATTCCATCTTTCTATCTCCAGGCACTGGGACTCAAATAGTAAACAGTAGAAAGTTAGTGGTTTTTAAAATGTTTTGCTCATACAGTTCTTTATTCCAAGTATACTTAAATCATTGTACCAGATTAGAAGTAATTGGTAAATTTATGCATTTTAAAGTCAAATGATTTCACTCCTTTATTGGAATTTAATTTTGCTTCTTAGTTTTTATTTTACAGGAACAATGTAAGTTTACCTAAAACCAGGTTCATAGAATATGTGTCACCAAAATTCTGTGTATAATTCAAGATTTGTTAGATAATTATTTTTCCATGAAGTGTGTGTGTGTGTGTGTGTTGTCTTTTATTTATTTCTTCCTGCTGCTGAAATGCTGTTGAATTTGTGTAATTTTCACAGTGCTCATTAAACTTCCTCTTGCATCATATGCATTTATGTAGCATCCCTTCTCTCCTATTGTTTCCAAATTCTTTAAAGACTAGCATTGTATATCCTGTTTCATTTCAAGCTCCCCCAAATTCCTCCCTCAGTATTTGGTACAATGATACTTGTTGAAAACATGACAAAAAAATAGAACATGACTATGATTTGCTATCTCTTCTGTGTGGCACGGCTTCCTATGTCTGTATATACATTTGAAAAAATTGTGATCATGGTACTTATAATAAAAGACTGATATAAAAATAAATCAGAACTTATTATTGTTTTCAGGTCCAGAAAGATATATATCAATATTAATATGAGAGTATTACAGATGAAATTCTATTATTAAAAGAAAAACAGTCATGAAAATGTAGTCATAGATTGCCTTTCCCATGCTCTGCCAATAGAACTATAATGTGAAATAGAGTGAATAGTTCAACTTTAGTATCATATCTGCAAATTACAGCTCTTCGAAATGCACCAGTTGCTCAAAAGGTTATGAATGATGTCATTTGCAACCATATAGGGAAAGGCTTTTGCCTGACTTTTCAGATCTATTTACAGAGATCCAAAATGTTCTGCCTATTTGTTTATCTAAAATATGTTTCTTCGTGAATGCCAGAAAGGAATTGCTACTGTAATCCCAGGTATCAATTTGCTTCCTGTAGGATATTGCCTTATGATCCCTGCTCGGTCTCCTTTTATTTTTTTTATAATCCCAAACCCTAGAGGCATCATTTCAGCCTAAGTCAGTGATTTAGAGGCTCTCATGCTTTTATTTATAAATGTGTATGCCATAAAAAGTTACATAGCCCAGAATATAATGAAAACTGGTCGCAAAATTTTGCTTTGAAAATCACAAACATGCCCTAGTAAATATAGCCTCTGCCCAGCCATATATTTTTTTAATACTACTGTAGCTGCCTGCCTGTACTTATTTGTTCTAGGTTCAGAAACATACTGAGATTTGGGAATCCAATTTTGAGGGGAGCTATACAGCACATTTTGCATGTCGGCTAGAGGTCTGCCAACAGTCTCAATTATTCTTTCTTTCTGAGCAAATCAGTAGCCAAATGTAAAATCTAGACTAGTTCCCTGTTGTGCTGGTATACACTATGTTCTCTATATACTATATTTTGTTCTACTTGGGACATTATGGAGATCCCAGAATTAGAGTGAGAAGTTGAATGCAGTGAACTAAACTTTACAAAGGGTCTAGAACCTTACAAAGTGCCTTATATATATTATCTCACCCCACTGTCCATGCAGTTACATACAGCAGCTAATAAAGCAGGTTAAAGCTTAAATGCTGGTCTCCTGCCCAGTAAAAATAAGAAGGTTATAATGGAAGGAAGGAAAGAAGAAGGGGAGAACAAGCAAAGAGAAGATGGAAGGAAAAGGAGAAAAAGGGAAGGAGGAAGGAAAAAGGAAAGGTAAAAATTCTAATAAATTCTTGTAAGATGTAATTTTTGGTTAAAGATAGGTTAAATAAGACCTACTGTTTTTGATTTAAATATATTAATTTCAACTGAAGTACTCATGCTGATATAATAAAAGTGTTTTAAGGCAATGAATCATTATTTTAAAGGTCACCAATTAAATTCCTTCCCCTGAATAATTTTCCACCTGTCATTTTGCAGGTGGACAGTCACACACACACACACACACACACACACACACACACACACACACACACACATCTTCATTATTTGGTCTATAGTCACCAAAGGTGCCAAGCTTTTAGGTGGAAACAAACATACTTTCAAGACCGTAGATTGGTAGTTAATCCTTGTCACTCAGAGGTATTTACATGTGTCTAGCATTAGAAGTAAGTCTTCTCTCATTTTCCATCTGAATCTAGGATATGTCCCAGAAAGAAATTGGCAGCAGATGATGAAAATAAACTGTTTTCTATGCTATGTTGGAGGTCTAAATTTTGCAGTTTATATACACATACGCTTTCAGGGCAATTTTTGTTTCATAGTATTTATTTTAGTTTTCCTATACTGACTCTCTTACACTGATAAGTAGGAGCTAGAGCTGAAATTGGCAGGGCATTGTCTGGTCCAAGCCAGAGCATGCCTGTGGGCCTCAGAGAGAGGTACACAGCTGGAGGAGATGGAGGTAAGAGAGTTTTACAAGAAGAACCTCAACTAAAACCCAATTTAGTTCTGAAGTTTGGATTGGTTCTGGGTTTTATAGAGCTGGAAGCATACAAAACAGGAGTAGGGAAGTCTTCTTTGAAAGAAAGAAAAAAAAGGAATGAAAATTCATACTTTGTCAACACCAATAAAAACGAAAACTGTGTAAGCTTATTACTTGTTCCCATTCAGGATCAGAGAAAGGGCTCATTCAAATAAGGGGCTCTGAAACTCAGGCTTCTTATAAAGGTGACTCTGACTCTCTAGAGACTAGGTATAACTAAATGCCAAAGGATGGAGACCAGGAGCCAAAAGAAAAATTAAAGCAGAGACTGACAGAGCCGGATTGTGGAAAGATAAGATGTCCAATTACAAAAGATAATCATCGTGGCTGTTCACAGTTCACCCATGATCTTCTATCTAGGAGAGCTGTTTAATATGTCATGCTAAGCAGAACACAGATACAAACATGACCTTAAACATGTTTTAGGATTAACCAACATATGAAAATAACAATTTGAATAAGTATTTTATGACTTTTTTTTTAACAATTCAAAGAATATATGAAATCTGAGGTTTGGATAAAAACAAAGAAATAAAGTTTTTGTTACTGCCCCTCAGGAGCTTGAAATATGTAGTAACATTGAGGGGAAAAATGTACTGGTAGTTTTCTAACAGCTTGTACCATACCCAATATTAACCCGCTGGGCATATTGGAGCTGTAAGGAACCTGGACGCAATAGTAAACTCTGGTTGAAAAAAAAAAATGCACCGATCAATAGCTTGTATTACTGTAAAAATCCTTCTGGGCTTAAAATTTTATTTTCTTGTATTATGATAGAAACCCTGAAGAGCAAGAATGAGAGCTAATCAAAGAAATAGTAGAAAACAGCATATGTGTCCCAATACATGATGGTCTCTATCAAGGACATTATGGGTTCCACACGGAAAACTATATAGTAGTGGGATTTTGTGTGTGTGTGTGTGTGTGTGTGTGTGTGTATGTGAAGTCTCCATGGTGCTGTTTCAGGATGTTTTTTATAAAGAATTTTTCTAGTTACCAAATAAGTTCGACAATATATCCTAAAATAGAAAAATAATTCTTTTCATTGTTGTAAGTTTGTGTGATACTTTTATTTGTGTATATAGTCTTATTCATGTCTTTTTTAATATTTTACTTGAAACATTTGAAAACTGTTTATCTCTTCAAATTTAACTATTTGGTATCTATTCTTTATGTCAATGACTGGTATTTTACATGCTTCTACTAAAATTATTTTTATCCTAAAACGTAGATATCACTAGATAAGCATAAAATATAGGGGAAAATAATTACACAAAGCTATACTGTGGCTGGTTGTTTTTAGAATAGTTTGGTATGTGAAATATGTAAACATATGACTGATGCTATAAATTTACAGCCCTGTTTCATTTTCATTTCTTTATTCTTTCTCCTGCCAGACAGAATGAAATTGGTAGGAGTTGACAGGAACTTAAAGAACAGAAGGAGGATTAAGGAAGTAAAGTCAGGTGATAAGGAAAAAGAATGGTGCATGAGGCTTAACTTGTGAAAAGGAATAAAAGAGAAGTAGGGAGTTTGAATCCAGAATCAAATGTGAACTGGAACCCATACATTTAAAGGTCTCTGTGAGCTCACCAACAGAAGAGGATTCATAACACAGTTTTAATTACCTCCTGTAATTAGCTGGGAGAACTTACCTCTAGTTTTTCTTCCTTAGTCAACCTGCAAAAATGGTTATAGTCAAAGCAATCATTCTAAAATGCAAACTGGAAACCTAATTATCTCACTTCCCCCTTCATGCCTTCATTACCTCCTGTTGACCTGTGGTATTTTTTGAACTTAGAATGTCCTAACCTGGCCCTTGTGTATAGTCTTCAGACCTAGGTTTACTACCATATCTCATACATTATACATGAAGCATACCAAACTAGTTGAAGTTCTCTGACCGCACTACACACCTGTCCGGGTGCTGCTCCTTCAGCCTGGATGCTTTCTTCATCTTTCCTGGTCAAATTTACCTTGTAGAACTTAGCCAGAATATTTCCAGGGAATGCTTTCCTAAAAACTTCCAGCCTGAACACCACACCCCAAACACTTTCCACAATCTGGCCCATTATACAGAATATTCCCACAATACTTTAAAAGATTTAAAACTTAGAACACATTGTATTTTTATTATTCTGTCTTCTCACAAGATGGTTAGCTGCTTGAAAACAGAGGCTATATTAAGATTCACTATAAGATTCTGAGCAGTTTCATGGTTTGTGTTTTAATAGTTTTAACTGAGAAGAACAGTGGGAATATAGAGTAATTAGAACTTCGTACAAAGGTTTACAAGAAAAAATTTAGAAACATTACAAATATATAAGTTGAAATAATGTCTTTTCTATAAGATACTTTCTCTTATATTCAGAAAAAGATGCTTGTGTTTACTTGTTTGAGCACTTTCTCTATCAAGTAAGTCTTATATAAGGTGAGACTGTAGGTGATACCATCTAGCAGAGTATATAACATATTCAATGTTCTTAATAGATATTGGTTGGGTAGATAGAATCCTGGGTAAAAGATCTTTAAAGATAAATTTAAACCTACTTAAATTAGGGCTAGATGTGCAAGTCTGAGCATAAATGACAACACTATATCCCACTACAATATACCTGTTTGGATATAAAAATTGATGAGACTGTGCTGTAAAAGACTATTTAAAACAAAACAATAGCTAACCAAAATAAGGGAGAAAGGCATAAAGGTATGGGGAAGATCAGTGAAGTAGAAGGAGAAGATTGAGAGGGAAGAAGGAGGGACAGGACAGGGGAGCAAATGTGAAAATAATTTAACAAAATTGTGCTATGTGCATGTATAAATATAACACTTAATTCCACCATTATTTGTATCTATAAAGCACCAATCAAACATGAATAAATAAAAGTGTGAAAGGAAGACCATTGGAGGAAAGATCATAGGAGGAGAGAGGAGGGGAGTGGAACTGTGTGTACCACAAACAAAAATGTAATCAATCAAATTCCATGCATTTAAACAAACTCAATTATTATGTATAAATATAATGCACTAATAAAAGGAAACAATACATGTGTTGTTAAAAATAGAGCTAAGCAATACTTCCTAGGTTCTGGTAAATTATTTGAAGTACCATCAACAGAGACTAGTTTGGGGGAAAGAGGCAAAACAACATCTGTGTTTCTTAGTTTATAATGGTTATACCAAACCATTAATTCATGTCTCTGGGAATTTTTCACTGCTCTTCTTCTGCATATAAGTCTCAATTTAATTTATATCAGATTTTTTATCTCAATATAAATAATTAGAGCATTTTATCCCTTTAGAAATTGACCATAAAATGGGGGAAATGTTTGATTTTTAAAAAAACAACAGAAAGCACCAAGAACCTGTTTTCCAATAAAATAATCTGAAAATGAGAATAATAAATATGGAAAGACCACTTGGAATTATTCAGAAAACAACACATCCATAGATTGGATATTTCTCTTGATGAGATTTAGCATTTGTTTTAGTTTGCTTTTCATTGCTGGGACAAAATACCTGGAAAAAAAAAACTTAAAGAAGGAAAGATTTATTTTGGCTTACAGGTTCAGAGGCTTTGGTTCATGGTCAGTTGACTCCAAGGCAGAAATTCATGATGGAAGGTCATGGAAGAAGCTGCTCACCTCATGGCAGATGGAAAGCAGTGGGTGGGGAAAAGGAAGTGGTCAGGAACAAGAAATACCCTTCCAGAGTATGTTTCCAGTGACCCACTCCCTCCAACTAGGTCCCACCTCCTATCGTTTCCACCACTTCCCCAAAATGCTATAATTAGCAATCCATTAATTGATTGATACACTGAAGAGGTCACTTTCAACACTGTTGTACTAGGGACCAAAACTTCCTCCAACACATAAGTCTTTGGGGGAACATTCCAGATTCATATCATATAAACATTTTATTATTTTTAATTATTTCATTTGAGAGATAAAACATGCTGGTACACAATTTTAACTCAAATAGATGCATTTTAAAAATTCCAGTTTAACCAGACTTGGTGGGGCATACCTATAATCCCAGCAGCAAAGGAGGCTGAAACAAGAGGATCATGAGTTCAAAGCCAGCCTCAATAAAAGCAAGGCACTAAAAAACCCAGTGAGACCCTATATCTAAATAAAATACAAAATAGTACTGGAGATGTGGCTCAGTGGTTGAGTGCTCTGGAGTTCAATCCCTGATACTACCCCCACTTAAAAAAAATTTTTAAAATTTAAATTTTAAAATTTAAAATTCCAGTTTAAATCTGTCAAAGTAAGAGTCATAAAATAAACTAAGAAATTGACAAGATAGTGTACTATATTAGTTGGATGATGGTGTACAATGGGATCTATTATAGAGTGTGGAATGACTCAGTGGACCAAAATGTATATATGGTATCATACTCAATAATTTTAGTGGACATATCACCAGTAAAAATAAATGTTCATTGAATATACTACCTTGTCTCTCACTTCACAGAAAGTTTGCAGTTATTTATGTTTTCTCTGCATTTATGAAAGATTTGGGATAGAAATCTCATGACATTTCCTCTCTATTGGAAGGCCTTCATAGAGATTTAAAAACCATTTAATTTCTTTATTGGTTGAACATTTTCTAGAATATTCTTTTGGTTTTTCAGCTTTCATAAATATACAGTTTTTTTTCTTATAAAGTATATGATTAAGAACTTTCTGATGTCAGCCATTATTCTAAACATAAACTTTTGTTATACCTTTCAGTGGATACAAATGTAAAATTGAGTTGAATTTCCTCAGAGGTTTACCTTTAACAAATCCATGACATTGTATTTGTTTTGTTTTTATTTCTTACTTTTTTCTTTCACCATCAGTGCGCCTTAAGATTCCATTTCATGGAGGGTTGTGCTTAGCTGAATTGTGATTGATTACTTAATTACCTGATTTATTGGAAGAGTAGTTAAGAAAGGAGGCTTTGGGATTGGACCAACCTGGTTTTGAATTCAAGCCCAGCAATTTACTAGTTGAATAGCTTTGACACCCTCCTAAAGCATAACTTTTTTAAAAAGAAAATATAATATGGATATATCTATAGTATCTATCTTATTTGAAATTGTCTTGGTAAAATCTGAAAATATGAATAAGACTTTTGACTGTGCCTCATGCATACTAAGATTAATTTCAACTATTATAATTTTCATGTGCTTAAGTGGATTTATGAATTATGTTACCCACTCAAGTTAATTGCAACCCTGCAAAAGGAAGATGTGACAAAAAATTTTGCAAATAAAATACAAATCAAATATCATATGGATAAAGCTGAAAAGTTGCATAGAATTTGGAAGGAATTCACATTTTATTCTTAGTCACTGATAAAGCAGTTTAAAAATCATGATGACCTATTGCCTATCACATGAAGTTGGTTAAAGAAATTAGAAATTTAAAACCCTATTGTGTGATTTACATTCACTATTATAAGACTGAACTTCACACCAAGTACATTATGGCTTTGAGATCTTTGCTATTGATAAAACAATACCTTTCCAATGAACATATTTAAAAGTGTTCATACACATTATGAAGACACAATACTATAACTTGCTTAACTATTTTATACTACTGTTGTACTCAATATGGGGCTTATTTCTTATACTTAATTATGAGTATTTAGAAGCCACTTTTCAGGTTTCTTAATCAATGTGGCAAAGCCTAATTTTTGTTTGTTTTATTTTGTTTTTGATAAACTTTCATCCATGTAAAACTACCCTTTCTCTTGCCACCTCTATTGTAAGTTCCAGAAAGCCTACTGCTCCCTTTCCTTGCATGCATTCCAATTAAATCCAATGGCAGATGAGAGGTCTGCTGGGGACACCTGGTTATATTTTCTTCCTGACACAGGCATGAATAGTGCTGTTGCCTCCCTCTACCTCTTATCTTTGAATATAGTGTTATTGTTTGGAATAGTGACAGCAATATCACTACCAAGGGTCAACAAGTAGAGGGGTGAAGAAATAGCCATATGACAATAGCTGTGCACAATGATTAAACAAACTTGGTACCTGCTGACATGGCTGAGCAATTGCACCGTCCACAGATCACTTCCCTCTAGATTTCCTCTTATGACTAACATGACTGTGTGACTCAAGTCAATTCTATTTTGCTATTCTTTTCCATTAGCCTTCTTTGGTTTTATAGGTATTTTACAGAGATACCTATTGTATGAATCCTTCTATAGAGTCAGGAGCATCAGTCCATCAATTGTATGTAAGGCCAATAGAACCCATATAAGATACTTTCTAGTTATACATTCTAATTCAAAGCATAATTTATAATTTGGGGGGGAATAGTTTTCAGGGTTTTTTCTACATAAAAAAACTGAATAATCCTCAGTTTGGATTTTGATGAGCAAACAAGTTCAGAGAGGTCAACATTCTATTCTCTGATAGAAGCCCATGGAAGAGTATAGCATATTTTTGGTGGAGGGAAGATCCATATGTCTAGAAATCAGTGAAACTAGTCAGATGTTTAGTTCTGTAAGCAATACTTAAGGTGCATATTAAGACCCATCACTGAACAGGAATCCATTACACTTCACCTGAAGGTGGACTCATGGGCATGTGTTTTCTGATGAGACAGTTTTGGGGACTTTGTAACACATGAACTGGTGACAAATTCTTCTTCCAAGTTCTGCTCCATAGAAACAGTCAAGATGATTTGGTTTAAAATTGCTCAAAGCAGGTATTACCACTTACTCATCATAAATACATAAAAAACAAAAACAAAAATCTCTCTGTCTTTCCCTCTCTCTCTCACACACACACATACACATATACTCACAAATTCCTTATTTCACATTTTCACATTTAGTGTGGTTTTGAGCAATAAGACCTCCACCTGAATTCACTAGGAAGAAATACTCTACAGAATAAACTATTAGAAATTTAAATATTCTCTGAAAAATATAATAATTTTAGCACTAAAAAAATTGATATAAAGCCAGACTTTTGGAAAATCATCTATCAGGTAACCTCTGGTTTATGACAATAAAGTTTTATAATCAATATATCAATTTTATTTTTATATTTTCTCGGATAAGGAAGAAAAATTATGTTCTTTATGAGGTACAGAATAAAGAGTACATTCAGATGCTTTTCAGAATATGTACCTAGACTGAGAGAAATAAATTTATATTTGTAAATATTATCTTAGAAAAGACAGACTTTTTATACATTATGCCATAATATTCTCAGCTGGGGGTTACCTATGCTATACCATGATTTGAAATTAATAAAAATCTAAAGAATTAATAGGACATATATTTACAGCACAAACTAGTAAGAAAATAATTTGAGAAATTAAGCTTTTTGAATTAAAACACTTCTCTTAATCACTCTCCCTGCCCACCAAGCACCATTTCTTTTTCAGAGATATTAGGAATGATACACGAACAATTTAACTGGTAGATAAGCTAGATTATGCTCACTCTAAGCATGAATCCACATTATTTCAATTCTCCTACTACATTTTGCTAAAAGAATTAAAATATTAGCAGTGCTTTTATTTATCCTTCAGTTATTGGAGGTTTCTCCCAATAGCAAAATCCTGTTTCTTTCACGGTTCTGGGTTTTTTTTTTCCCAGGGCATCACCATTAGTGTCTGTGTTTATCTTCTTTATCAAAACTTAGTCTATGAAGTCATTTTCTATAATTTTCCTTTTAGCTTAGCCTCACAAAATCTATTATTCTAAAGCTGGGATAGCATGCCACATTCCACCTCTGCCTGTGCTGCATAAGCACTTTGAATGATGACAGATCAGAGGAGATGGGCCTGAATGCATAATTATTGTGACAAATAGTTAATGCTGGTTGATAAAAGTAGGCACACATAATTAAGAAAACATGCTTGATAAAGCTAGGCAGTTTATTAAGGACTTAGGTAGAGAACAACTGTGAGGAGTTATAAGGATTTGTGAACTTTCTTTTGGTTCTTCAAATGTCACTGTCTCTGATTGTCTTCCAGTCCCTGTATAACATTTGTCGCATGCATAATAATTTCCTCCTTTCCCCCACCCCATCCTAGAACAGTTTTGCCTTTTCAACTAGTTACTGTTACCACCAT
Organism: Ictidomys tridecemlineatus; assembly: GCF_052094955.1. Classification (NCBI taxonomy): domain Eukaryota; kingdom Metazoa; phylum Chordata; class Mammalia; order Rodentia; family Sciuridae; genus Ictidomys; species Ictidomys tridecemlineatus. Next base: position 64,076,627 of record NC_135484.1, on the reverse strand, counting down.
TTAATAAGAAGGTTTTGCTGGGCTTTCTAATCGAAAACTTGCTTTTATCTTTCTTCATGAAAGAATTGAAATGGCTTCTTTCAGGTTGCTGTAGCCTCTGGGGAGATAAGGACCCTGCGGTTAACAGGATGAGAGATTTTTGTTTAGAAATTTTTATTTAGACAATGAAAAATGACCTCTGTAAACTCAAAGCTATCTTATTTTGGGGCTTTAGGCTTCTGGCAGATAAATCAATTGGGCCCTTGGGACAGCAAAGGAAAAACCTTTGCAGTAACTATGTCAGGGCAACGCAATAGATTTGTTGTGAGTATGCAGTTGTGTTGAATGTAGAATGCACTTAAAAATAAATATCATTTTATTTTCTATTAAATATTCAGGATCTGGATTCTACTCTTTTCAGCTAGTGCAAAGAAATATTTCTTTCTCTGATGCAAACTGGAGAAAGCAGATGTAATGTATAAAATATGTAGCTATTGTTGGTATTTTTGATTTTGACTTTTTAATTATTTACCTGAGAGTTCACTAATGGAGACTGTTTTTAGATTTAAATTCTCAGTGATAGCCTCATAATAAAAATATCAGTATTATAAACTGCTCTTTTGTGGGTAAACCATTTCATTGTTACCTAAATAATACAATAGTAGTTTGTCTAAAATATGCTTTTGCAGATTTCTGCAACATTTTTCACACCTGTTCATAGACTCAAGGAGCTTTGCAGATCCTCACAGCATGAATTTGCACTGCATGTTCTCTCTAAAGAAAGAATGTTGCACTTGGCTGTGTGCTTTTTTACCTATGTCATGTAGAGTGTAGATTCAGGGTGAAAAGTTATGCAGAATAATCTGTAAATGTGACAAAGAAACAAACCAGGAGACAGATGCTCAACCAACATGCATAGATGTGCAGTTGTTAGTGATGGATATTGATCAACAGAGTAAAGAGGCAGCTTTGAAGTGGTTAATTTTTTCCCATTGAAAAGGAAACCTTGACATACATTTTATAATGTCATTAAGGTTATGATGCAAACCAATAAAATACCTGAGATGAAAAATTAAACTATACTGGGAAAGTGTAAAGTGCTCAGCACAGCAAATATCACATGAAGAGTCACAATAGAGACAGTGGAAAAGAGTGAGATTAGGAAGATGACCAAGGAATATATGAAAATGCCATGTTAACCTTTTATTTATTTATTTTTAAGTCCTCCATTTCTGATTGACTGCTTAGGTGTAGGAAGAAGTATATTTGACTAATCTCCTCTTTTTAAAATTTCCTTTTCTTCTCCCCACCTTTTTTTATTCAAAATTAGTGAGTTAGGTTACAGTCAGAATTAATGAAGAAACCATATATTATTTATTGACAGAATTCTTAATTTCGAATTTTGGATAACATAAAATACAAAACAAAGATATTGTTTAAATATCCATGATTTGGTCACGTTGACTCTTCACAATGACAAATGTAGGTTCCAATTTTAGGAGTAGTGAGACAAATAAATCATATATATTTGTGTCTGGGTTTCTTTTCTAATAAAAGTAGGCATGATGCAAATCTCAAAATATTGTTAGAAGAAAGAATAAGTGACATGATAGACATAAATATAATAAATAATTTTTTGCAAGTATTTGCCTGTGTAGTCACAATTTACATACATTCATTTATTCCTCATGAGAATTTTATGGAACATATATTACTAAAAATATCCTAATAATTGGGGAAACAGAGGCATAGAGTAGTTAATTATGTTTGCTGCTAAGTGGCAGAACTGACCACCAAGGTAAGAAGCTGTGCTCTTAACTCCTACAGTATGGTCCTTTACGCCATGTATGTTGTGTATTCAGTATATACAGGGATCCCATTTCTTTCCTTCACCAATATCTAATGTATTGATTAAGATATCTGCAATCACCTATGATTTGGATGTTAAAAATTTTCAGATTATTGAATAAAACCATGTGCTTCAATTTAAAAATGCAATTCAATTAATAGATCAAAGTATGCCTGTTTATTACATACTTTTCTTTAAAATAATATATTGCAACAGAGTATTTGGTTCAATATATGATCAGCATTTACCATGTCCCTAATATCACATTATCTGATGTCCATTATGCAGTCTATTTATACATTTCAATGTCTTTACCAATAAACACAATAAAAAAACAGGGAATGCATAAGCTTAACTTGAAACCAGTAGAAAATAATTGAAGTTATTACTTTTAATTGTTAAATTAACTAAACTCTCCTGTGGGCTATATAATACAGATAAAAAAGTTAATGAACTATCAGACTGAAAAAAATATTTGGTTATGATTAATAATGAATGGTTCATGAAAAATTCTTTGAACTTAAAAGTTCATTAGACACTTTGAAAATTTAGTTCTTCATATACACTGGTAATGACATAAGTGACCAATCATATTTCTAAATTATTCATGGAATTCATGCTTAGGAATTTTTATTCATTCCATTATTGGAATTCTTAGTTTCTTAAAAACTAACTATAAATGCAGAGATGACATGCCCCATATGATCATAATTATAATGGTCACAAAGTCCATTTACTAAAAGTCCATGCATGTTATGTAAGCTGGTCTTCGGATCCCCATTCAGTACTTCTTAGTATATTTGTCTGTTTTCAGAGCTGAATATAGATACTGTTTAGGGACACATAGATAATGCTACAAAGTCCTATATGTTACTAGTAATGCTTAGTTTAGTTTTCCCTACAGTATAGTTAGTGTTCAATAAATATGTGTTGAGTAAAGTGTCATTAGGGAAAGAGATATCAAATTACAAAAGTAAGCATAGAAGTAGTGCTATACAAGAATCTATTATTGTTTAGCATAGGAGCCAGTACAGCATTTCAATAGCTAATTTACAGCATTAATTTATGATATTTCATGCTTACAGCAATGAGATTTCTTTATCAGTTAAAGTTAACTTGTGTTTTTAACATTATGTTTACAGTATCAGAGTAATATATGAAGTTGAGGATATTCCTATCAAAGATCTTTATATTTTAAAGAATCACACATACATTAAAAAATCCAAAAAAAGGATAGAGAAAATTATTAAAGCAAAGAGGAGTATATCAAAACAAATAGTAACTAGTGACACTGTGATATGATAATCACAATGCTAAAATATATGAGTTTTCAGTCAAGTTAACTGAGGGCATATCTGTTTGGATAAGTTGAAACATGGTATTTACATAGGTATAATTCACAAAGGAGTGGTTGAAGTTGGTATTAAAATAAACAACCAAATAAACAATCTCATATCTCACAGCTCAGTTCCAAAAAAAAAAAAAAAAAATAAAGGCATAGAGAGAGAAAAGGAGGAAAGGAGGGCTGGTGTGTGGGGGGGTGGACAGGGAGTTACCACAGCTAGAAAAAAAGAGGGTTGAAGTTGAAGAAGACAGCCAGCTGAGGAGACCTGACAATAGAGGAGGCAGGATAATGAATATCTTGACCTCAGTCCTTCAGTTTTCCTGTCTCTTGATGGTGCTTCCCATCAGCTGAACCCAAATGGGAGTGGTAAGGTGGGAAAGGTTATTGATGAAGTTCATGTTGGCAACCTTTCATGGCAGAGACTGGAGTGGAGAGACAAAGGGAAGATATCTGATTTTCTGAATAAAAGTGAAATAATATCCCAAAGTTCAAAGAATTGAGCAATTGGAATACCATTAAAGTTATTAGTAGACAGTCATAAAGAAGAATGACAGATTTGCAGAAAAAATGAATGGAACTAGAGATCATCATGTTCAGTGAAATAAGTGAGATTCAGAAAGACAAATACTGCATGTTTTCTCTCATATGTGGAACTTAGATAAAACAAACAAAAAGATGATATGAAGGTAGAAGGAAATCTATAGTATAGAATATAGAAGAAGGATCTGGGGGAGAGAGTGAAAGGGTGTAAACTATCAAGTGATAAAAAAATGGGTGGGGTAGACATGATCAAAACATGTTATTTAAATGTACAAGTATACTAAAATGAAACTCACTATTTTATATAATTAATATACATTAGTAAAGTTTTTTTAAGTTGGAAAAATTTAAAGAACAGTGAAGAATGAAATTTTGTAAAAAATGATTAAAACTTTGGGAAACAAACATTCTGAAAAAGGGAACATAGAATTCTCCAAGCAAAAATAAAAGTACAATAGTGAGGGTGTGTGCACGTGTGTGCACACATACATATATGTGCCTCACACATACCTATACAATGAGTGTACATTTGTAGGGAAGGAGGGAAGGAAAAGGCTATAGGTTACAGTTTGGAAACACATTTATTTTTTAAAAGAATTTAACCTTTATTTTATTTATTTGTTTGTTGTTGTTTATTTGTTTGTATGTGATGCTGAGTATTGAACCCAGCGCCTCACTCATCCTACACAAGCACTCTACCGCTGAGCCATAACCCCAGTCCTAGGAAACTAATTTCATATTAAAGTTTTATTTCTTTGAGACCAGATATTGTGTTGTATTCTACATTGTATTCCTGACTTGAAACTAAAGCCTAGATTATAGTGAAGCCAGTGAGATAGAAAATTTAAAAAGCACACAAAAAATCCTCAAAAATCAAAATAATACTATTTGAATACAATGCAGTAATTTAAAAATAAAAATTAATGCAGATTGAACAAAATATCAGAACTTTAAATAAAGATAGGTTTGTATTTGTTTTATGACCTTGTTATTATGCTGTGAAAAAGTTGTTTCCAAGGAATCTATAGTTCCTTATCTCTTTGAGAGTGCTGCAAACCACACAATATTTTGTTAAAGATTAAATATGGTTTGAAAACAGACTGGGTTAGGTGGGGCTTTATAAGTAATTTGGTTTTGGTTGTAGACTTTTAATTAATTTTCCACTGAGTCCAAAATATGGGAAAATATTTTGATAAATGTATACAAATAAATATTCTTTTTCTACCTCAATTTCCAATCTGGCTCAGCACCTGACTGCTGAACATCATTCCTAATACATAGGTGATAATTTATGTTTTGAATAAAGAAATTATTAAATAAATTTTGTTGGCCATTACTTTCTCCAAATATGCAGTACTAAAATTTGGATTAACTTTCAGTTATTTTACTATTTTTTTTTTCCTTCTTGTTGCAGATATAAGGCTTTTCTACATCTGTAATTTTTCTGGAAAGTTGCAAGAGCAGTTTTGGGGTCATTATTAGGGATAAATGGATGCTCAAAGAGGTTTTTTTTTTTTTCAGTCCTATGAGTAATCCACTATGTAAGGAATGGAGGAATGATTCGAGCCATGCTTCTATGGAGTAAGACCTCTGAAACCTTGAGCCCTCAAATAAACTTTTCCTCCTCTATAATTGTTCTGTTTGGGTCCTTTTAGTCTCAGCAGCAAAAAACCTGACTATACATACTCTTTGAAAAATTGTTTCTTCCTAGTATTCTCAAGATTTAAAAAATTTATTTTGTATTGTCTCTTGTTTGAAACTATGGGTTTCTTAAAACTATGTACATTTTTCAACTTTCTGCACTAGCTAAGCATGTCAGGATTTAATAAATATTAATTAATGATAATCATAGTATGATGATATAACTTTGTCATTACTTTGATCACACTACCCATCCTTAAGGCCCCATTGAAATAATATTGATTTTTACAACAAACATAATTTCTTATCCTTGAAAGCCTTTTCTTTTGTCTCCATTTTAATGTCTTCCATTATTGTTTGCTAGACATAGATGATGTGAAGAGAGAATCCGTTGCATTATTTATTTTTTCCATAACTGAATAAAGCAAAGGTGAAATTTGACATAGGAAACTTCTAAGAGCCAGATCCTGGAAATGCATATAATCAAAATGCATTTTTTAGAGATTTTGGAAATATATGGGATTGAATTTTTTGGAAATATAATGTTGATTTTTTAAGTAAATAAAAAAGTGTCCTTCATAACGTCTTTTTATTATTTATAATTCTATTTTAAAAAATATTTTCATGAGGCTATTTTACTTGGATTTTCAAACAGTGCATTTGTTGGGACCAGTTCACCTACTGGTCCATATCCACATAACTCATGCTTTACAGTCATAGACTGGTGTGACACAGTGTAATAGAAAATGATGCATTGCCTGAATTTAAAGGAACATGGACTATTTCTGGATCTGCCGTGCAGCATGAGATCTGTATCACATTTGAAACAAAGCTAACCAAGCAGACAGAGCAGAAAGATATCTATAGCATCCATTAATCAGGGTAGAGTATATATTTTTTCAGCATCTTACTCTATTTGCTTAGTATATTTTGAGACTGAAACAGAAGAAAAAGAGCAAAATAGCCTTAGTGACCATTCACGTTGATCCTTACATGATCATCCTTAGAGAATCATCTCCTGAAAAAAGCCAAAGTAAATCTAATTTAGTTGAAAATTGTTAAATAGTTGGTATTACATATAGTCCTTTATTTCATCTTTTCTCACAGGGGTGCCATTAAATATTCTGCAATGTGTGCATTTTGTTCTGTTTATAAATATATGACTAAATCAACCACTTAAAAGCCAATTAGATTAAAACTAATCTGAAACATGTTATTTATAAGAAATATAAATATCAAATTAATTCAGATTTGAACTCGGGAAAATAAACAATATAGTAAAATAAACTAAAATATGTTAATTGTGTCTTATGGAAGACCTTCAGTTTGGGTAAAAGTAGAAATTTCAAAGTAGAGATTCTTTGAGGCAGAATTGCTCCTACATATTTCAAAGAAGGCAATTGTCTTCTCTCTTCACTCTATGAGGTATGTTAAGCATTCTCAAATTCTTTTCACATAAGTATATACCATCTTTCCCACAGGCTCTCCAAAATTAAAATTCTTGAAGTTGAGCCACTGTATTCTCCCATTCAAATTGCTTATCCATACAAGTTCAGGGAGGTAAACTATCCGGGAATGAGATTGACTCATATATTTTACCCATCTGGCCCACATGATGGAGCTTAGAAGTAAAATACTTCTAATCCTAATGAAATTAGGCACTTATGACATAAACCCCACCTTGAATGAGATTTCATTAATGCTTTGTTCCAGGTTTTGGTATTCCCTCTTTCTCCTTTTTCATCTGGATACTCTATGTCTTGCCTTCCCTCATAGCTACACTTATATTCCTTTGAGATAATTATTCCAAGGCTCTGGTTATTGCAAATAAAAAAAATATTTGCCAATGGTTTATAAGTAATTACAGTTACTAAATATAGACAGATAATTTTCAAACCTTTATTCCCATTCCTAGTCAATTCTTCACAGCTGTATTGAGGTAACCTGTCCTTAGAAATTAGCTAATGTATTGTCTTATACACAACCTCCACCTTGAAGCAATCTATCTTTCCATCCTACCACAGGTCCTGTTAATTTCATCACTATTTCCACACCAGGCTAGGCTGTGCAAGTGAAGAGAAACATGGAGGTGGGAGAGAGACAAATACACTTGGGGAAAGATATTTAGTAATTATTTAATCTCCTCCCTAAAAGTTTAGTCATCCCAAGTCAGCCTAGATATAATATTTTAAAATACTTAGCTATAATATTTTGACATCCACCTCTCCATTCTCAGCCCTATAACTAATGGAGACCAATACCATGAGTGCCAATACCATCCTGTTTTTGTTACTATAGTTCTATGGCATAATTTAAGGTCTGGTATTGTAATGTCTCCTGCTTCACTTTTTCTTACTAAGGATTGGTCTGACTGTTCTGGGTCTCTTATTTTTTCTGTTTCTATGAAGAATGTCATTGGAATTTTATTAGGATTTGTATTAAATCTGTATAGTGCTTTTGGTAGTATGACTCTATTTGCCAAATGATTTTTCTGCATCTATTCAGATAATCATGTGAGTTTTTAAGTCTATTGAAGTGATGAATTATGTTGATTGATTTTCATATGTTGAACCAAACTTGCATCCCTGAAATGAATCCCACTTGTTAATGGTACACTATCTTTTTCAAGTTGTTTTTGTATGTGATTTGCCAGTATTTTACTAAGAATTCTTATATTTATGTTCATCATGGATATTGGTCTGAAGTTTTCTTTCCTTGATGTGTCTGTTTTCTGGTTTTGGAATCAGGGTGATATGAACTTCATACAATGTGTATGAAAGGGTTCCCTCCTTTTCTATTTCATGCACTGTTTTAAGGAATAATAGTTTAGTTATTCTTTGAAAGTCTGATAGCAATTGATGAGAATCCATCTAGTCCAGGGATTTTCGTTGTTAGTAGGCTTTTGATGGCATCTTCAATTTCATTGCTTGAAATTGATCTATTCAAATTTTCTATGTCCTCTTGAGTCAATATGGGTAGATCATATGTCTTTTAAATTTGTTGATGTCTTCAATATTTTCTATTTTATTAGAGTATAAATTTTTCAAAATAGTTTCTGGTTATCATGTGTATTTCAGTAGTGCCTATTGTGATATTTCCTTTTTCATCACAAATTTTAGTAATTTGAGTTTTTTGTCTCTTTCTCTTTGCTTGTTTGGCTAAAGGTCTATCAATCTTTTTTCAAAGACCCAACTTTTTGTTTCATTAATTTTTTGATTTGTTTTGTTTTAATTTCATTGATTTGGTTCTGATTTTAATTATTTCATGTCTTCTACTGCTTTCATTGTTGATTTGTTCTTTTTCTATGCCTTTGAAATATAATATTAAGTTATTTACTTGGTGAATTTCTATTCTTTTAATAAATGAGTTCACTGTAATGAACTTTCCTCTTAGAACTGCCTTCATAGTGTCCCAGAGAGTTTTATATGTTATGTTGCTATTCTGATTTACCTCTAAGGTTTTTTTTTGTTTGTTTCTTTTTTGTTTTGTTTTTTATCCCTGATTTCTTCTGCTATCCATTGATCATCCAGGTGTTAGAGTAGCTTGTATTTTTTATTTTATCATTGATTTATAATTTAATTTTATTATGACCTGAAAGAATGCAAGGTTGTTGTTATTGTTGTTGTTATTATTATTATTATTATATTTGCTAAGAGTTTCTTTGTCACATAAGATATGGTTTGTTTTAGAAAGTGATTCATATGCTGCTGAGAAGAAAGTGTATTCAGTCATTGATGGATGAAATATTCTCTCTATATATATATCTGTTAAGTTTAAATTATGAATTGTATTTTTTAGTTCTATAGCTTTTTTATATCAGTGGTATGGTGGGGTCTCTGGAATGTGAGAGGAGATCTCATAGGCAGTGCTCCTGGAAGCAGGGTTTAGGCGTACATAGAAACCATGTTCTTCGCTGAATGGCAATTGATTTGAAGATTTTAAATTAGTGTATGCTGAGGCCCAGCAGTTGCCTGCCCACACTGAGATAGGATACCATAGGAATCTCTCCTGGGTTCACTTGTGCCATGGAGGAGCCAATCCTTTGTCTACTCTATCACTCTCAGACTCCAGACCCTGTGTTTCAGGGTCTACCAGTTTCACTCTCCAAGGCCAATCACTCCTGCCCCTGCCATTTTGAATTCTTACTGGATGTGTCCCTCCCAGAAAGGGATGGGGAGAGAGCCCATGGGTTCCACCTGTATCCCCCTGTGTAAGCCCCTTTCCACATGTGATTTTTCTCCTGATCACTTAGGCATTCAATATGTCATATGGTGTGGGTTTGCCAGACCTATATTTTGGGTCCAGCTCAGGTTTACCAGGAATCTGCTTCCCAGCTCCCAGTCTCCATGGCACAGCTGCAAAATGGCTCTTTCCTCTATCCTCTGCAGCTGGGAGAGATGTAAAGTCTTTCCCACAAGAGGGTATTGTGCAGCACACCTTTCAGATTAGTCCAGCAGTCTTTGATTTTTGATTTCTTGGTAAACAGACATGCCACAGTCCTCCGAAAAGTATGGGTTCCTTTAATTCCCTTATCTCTCCATTTTGTTCTCAGAAGAACTGCTCCAGCTGGCACTAGCAATTTCTTCCTTATTTTAGTATTTCCAACCTCCTGGGTCCCTGATCTGCTTTGAATATCCAGTATTAATTCCCAGTAAAGACCTCACCCCATTTTTCACCTACCTTGCTTAGAAGCTGTTTTTCTGTTTTCTTGGTTTCAAGCCACAGGTCTTCCAGGAAAGGGACCTTCTATATTCTGGCATCTTGAAACCTCCAAAACCTTTTTCTTAATTCACTTTGTAAAAATTTCATTCAAATCAAAGCAATATGTTGTTTGCAGAGAAGTTAGAAATTGGAAAAGAAAAAAAAATGAGAGAAATTTTCTATCTTCTTATAATCTTCCCTTCTCTTCCCTTTCTTTCCATTCCCTTGAATTCCTTGTCATCTTATCTTCTTCCATTCCTCTGTTTATCTCTCATCCCCCTTTTCTCCCAATTGCTCCTCTTCTTTTTCTCCTATGTCTCTGTCTTTGTTTTTATTCATTAAATGGTTATTGAACACCTAATCTGTTTAAGTACCTTGCACCTAGAATATAAATCAGATATAATTCTACATTAAGGCTTAAACATAAGTAATGTGTCATAATAAAATTCTCACAATGTATTTATTTATTTATTTTTTAGTTGTAGATAGAAACAATACCTTTATTTATTTATTCATTCATGAGGATCTAGCAAAGTGCCTCACATGTGCTAGGTGAGTACTCTACCCCTAAGCCACAACCCCAGCCCCCTCACAACATATTTTAAGGGAAATACTATTATCTATATTTCACATAGAATGAAACTTAAAATCAAGAATGGTTAAAGAATACAGAGGTCAGACAGCAGATAACAAATAGATCCAGGATTCAAATGTAGATGTTTCCAAATCTAAAACCATATATTTTCCCCACAAAATAACTTGATATCTAAGAAGTTTGGGACACTGGGAAAGGAAATGGACAAATGAATTGAGGTACTGAAACAAGCAAGTACACTTAGAGGACATAGTGGACAAAGAGCTTAATGAGATAAGGCTGGAGGGGAAGGGAAGAATATGAGGGTGCCCAGCCTTATAAGCCATGCTAATCAGGTTACTGTTTAATCCTATGAGCACTGGGAAATCACTGAAGTGCTTTAACTAAGGAGGTGACCCAATAAGGTTTACACACTGAAAAGTTAGTTTTGAGACCAGGGAGAATGTGAAAGGACTAGCTGTGTAGTAAGATAGTGGACTAAGGTGAAGCTGTAAAAAAATGCTTAGGTGAAAAAAATGTAAAATGGTATTGCAAGATAGATTTGATGTGTAGATTAAAGGAGGGCAGATTTCTAGGATAATTCAGATGTTTCTGCCATCCATATTGAATAGAAAGCATCTTGGATCTAGGATGGATGAGAGAGTGAGATGTTGATTGAACATAATGCATGTGTGAAGTAGAAACAAATAAAATAAGGAAATGATGCATAGGGCCAAGTTTTGAAGAGCTACAACATTAATGGCTAGATAGAGGGAGATTCTCTTAGAAAAGGGATAGTGAAGAGAAAATCAGAAATTAAAATATATATATAATCTATATATATATGGATCTAGGGAAAGCAGAAGATTTTTAAGGCAAACGTGGTGAGTAGCATCAAATGTTCTTGAAATTTACACTGCAACTGTCAATCAGATTTAGTGGTTGAGGATCATTTCTAACATTAGCAAAAAAAAATGTTGAAGTCAAGGTTCCAGAAGTCAGATGAGAATGAATGAAGTTAGGTGGTAGAACCTAAGAGATAAAGAAATTCTTCTAAAAAGAGGAAGTGATCAATAAAGATTTCAGAAGAAATACATTGTTTTCTCCTTAACATTTTCTTGAAAAAATTCTGTGCTTAAAATAATTCAAGAATGTAGAGTTGTAGCATAATAATTTTGTATGTTTATTTAATACTCTGAATTTTTACTAGTATTGTTATATTTTTATCACTAAATTTTAAGGTCCTCAAAAGAAGAAATATGAATCTATTAGTTTATATCTATTTATAATCTTCTAATTTAGTATATACATACATGTATTGCTCAGTAATCAACAGTTTATTATATATATACTATTAATGAAGTGACTATTCTACAGTGTCAGAAGTTCTTTAATTTTTTTTTTTAATCTTCAATCATGTGGTAACCTTAAAATAATAGCTAGTTGTATTTAGATGCTCTGGTTAAGCACTAGGTTGTGCTCTGAAGCTAAAGTGCCCAGATTTGCATTTATTTTCTTTTTTTTTTCCATATAAAGTCATGGTACAAAACCATGACTTTTATAATGAGATATATGACTTTTATCATGTGAAGAAATTTTATATTATACCAAGCGGGAGAACACTGGGAAAATTTGAATTCACATACTATTATGCGATGCAAAGCTTTAGATAAGACAAGGCCTCTCTGTCAACAGAATCACATTCACTTAATTAACAGATAACAATAAGTAGATCAATCTGCATATACACTAATTTTTAAAAATAGCAAGTAAAGTAATGAATATACAGTAAAAAAACCCAAAACAACTATTTCCACCCTAATGTTTAGCAATAACTCAGTTGGATACCCATTTAATAGAGCTTAATGACAGCAATGTGAACATTTTATTGAAAGGAAAAATGAAGATTAAGTTATATAATCCACTATTAAAATTGTCAAGATAATGATTAAGTGTAATATATTATTCTCTTGGACTAGAAAAACACTGAAGTCACTAATAAATGTCACTTTGTATAACATATTATATGAGTGCATATTTTCTTTTAAATATAAAGCTCAAAATACAAAATTATATATAAAGAACTGGGTCCATGCTACTTCTTTCTAACATGTTTTTGGCTTTATATTATTTTTTCACAAATAATATAAATTTTAATTTGTTAAAATTTTTCTTACTTTTTAGTTTGTAGTTATTATAATCATACATATATTTAAATGACAGTATAACAAAATAGTGTATGACAACCCTAGAGAAATATGGCATTTATTTTTTCTCTAGAAGGGTTCAAATATCTGTTCAAACTGAGAAATGTTAATTTAAGATATTTGGAACAAGTCAGTTTGCAAAATATTCCAATTTCTTCCTCCAAGGCAGCTTAAAATCTAACTCATGTGATTAGACCCAAAAGATCTTGACCAAGTAGTATAAAAGAATACATACTTTTGCAGTTCAGGGAACACAGAGGTGCTGTGAGTTCTGACATTTTAAAAACTGGCTTTAAGAAAGCAGACTTGGCTTGAACTTTTTATCTAGGATGGAATGTGGCTCCATATTCTGGGAGACAAAGAAAAGGTAAGCAATGATAAATGGAGCTAACAGGATAATGAGGACTGTAGTTTAGCTGGAGACTGTGTAGTGATCAGAGGAGATACTGCAAAATAGTCTGAGGTCAAACTCTTGGTTAAGTTTACCATTAGGAAAGCCATTACATAACATTATACTTTATTCCTCAGATTTATTGGAGTTTCACCCTGTTTTTGTAAGTACATCCAATGTAATACCTCTTGAGGTTTTTAAGCTTCATAAAATGTATTTTCAAGTTAGTTAATAGAGAAAACACATAGGAAATCAGAAAAAAATAGAGAGAAATTACACATTACTGAAAAAAAAATATTTGTTTTTAGATGACTCTTTTTAGAAAAACGAGATTCACCATTAACTTCACTACTCTGTATCTCCTCACTTTTATTGCTCTTTCCTAATTGTGTTTCACATCCTACAAGTAAGTGAGATTTATGTAATTATCTAGATTATTGATTTCCTTTTCTTCTTTCCTTTTCATTCTTTTTCTCTATGAAATATAATAAAATGTTTATAATTTCAATCTTTCCATTTTTTTTCACCTCCCTATAGTTTACTCATGTGAATTCTTCGTATAAGGGATATTTGTTAAAGATTGTCTTTATAAATGTTTAGAGTCTTAGAAATGGAATAAAGAAGGTTAACTGATGAAAAGCATTTTTTGTCTCCATTTGTGGAGCAATATAAGACCTAATGTTTATCGCTGTTTATGTGAATGATTTTTACATATTTAAACTCCACCATATAAAAGTTAACCAATAAAGAGATATATGTATACACTTAAGTCACAGATTTCATTTAACATTTTAACATTATCTAATAACAGTGTAAAAACATCTGTTACATACTTTATGTTGCATATTTAACAAATTATTCTGGTTTTTATAGAATTCTGTGAGGAATTACAACATATCACTTCTTACTTTAACGTTCTCCAAATGAAGTTGTCCTATGTTACACAATATTCTTGAAAACAACCTGCTAAAAATTTAAAGATAGCCTCCTTCTAGCAATAAGAATTTCTTCAGAAGTAGAACCTTTTCCAAACATATTAATATTTTCAAAAAGATGATAACCCTGTCAGGGATTAGACTGTCTCCAGGGTTAAAACCATAATCTGGTAAATAATTTCAACAGAGGATCTTTCTCCCTAAATAGGAAACTTTCTCATCAGGGAATCCCGCAGATATTCATTTCTTCAAAGACAGGACCATTAAAACATGTCAGAATCTTCAAAGTGGCAAACATGCCACCCCTTAGCAAAATGAAGTCCTTTAAAGTAGAAGCCCAACAGCATTTGAATGCTCTGAAGGAAAACTCCCTGAGCTCTACAAAATGCAGCTTCCAGTACCCAACCCTCAGATTTTAATTTTAAAGTGTTATGCAGATGGTTCGTAATATACTTTTTTGATAGACTGTATTTTTTTAGAACAGTTTTAGGTTCATAGCAAAATTCTGCAGAAGTAAAGAGATTTCTTTATATACCCCTGCCTCCACACATGCATAATCTCCTTCATTATCAACATCCCCCACGAGAATGGTACAAGTGATGTTTCTACATTGACCCATCATTTTTACGTAAAGTCCATAATCCACATTAGGATTGACTCTTGTAGGTGTTCATTCTATGGGTTTAGAAAAATAAGGTAATGAGTTGTACCCAGCATTATTATAGCATACAGTGTAGTTTCTGTGTTCTAAAAATCCTCTATGCCTCACCTATTCACCTTTCTCTCCCTTCAATCACTGGAAACCATGAATATTTTTACTGTCTACATAGCTTTGTCTTTTCCATACTGTCATATAGTTGGAATCATGCAGTGTGTAGCCTTTTCAGATTGTCTTCTTTCACTTAGAGGTCTACATTTAAATTTCCTCCATGTAGCTTGATAGCTCATTTCTTCTTAGTGTAGAAAAATGTCCTATTTACCTACTACAAGATATCTTTGTTGTTTCCAAATTTTGGAAATTATGAATAAAGCTGCTATAAACAGAATTTGCAGCTTTTTTGTGTAGATGCAAGGTTTCAACTTATTTGGAGAATGCCAAGAAAGGCAATTGGTGGATCATATGGTAATAGTATATTTAGTTTTGTAAGAAACTTTTAAACTGCCCTCCAAATTGACTATACAATTTCACATTCCCAGTAGCAATGAATGAGAGTTCCTGCTGCTCATGATCCTTGCCAGCATTTGGTGTTGTCAGTGTTCTGGATTTTGGCTAGTGTAAGAATATTGTTGTGGTATATGTTGACAATGTCTTTAGCAGAGCAGTTGTTTTTAATTGTGCTGGAGTCCAGTTTATCAACTTTTTATTTCATGGACCATGCATTTGGAATTGCATCTAAAAAATCATTGCCCAAGCCAAGTTATCTTGATTTTTTCTTATATTATTGTCTAGATATTTTATAGTTTTTATATTTTTAAATTTAGATTTGTGTTCCTTTCTGAATTAATTCTTGTGAAGTTTTGTCTAGATTTATATATTTACATTTGGATGTTCAGTTATTTGAACACCATTTGTTAGAAGGACCATATTTTCTGTTATATTTCCTTTGCTCCTTTTTATCTGTAGGTCTCTATTTGTCTAGTCTTTCTCCAATACTACCTCTCTGTTACTGTAGCTTCAGAGTAAATCTTGAAGAAGGGCAGTGTCAGTTCTCTTTGTTCTTCTCCTTCAATGTTGTGTTGGCTATTCTGGGTCTTTTGCTTCTCCATATAAACAATATAATCAGTTTGTTGATATTCAAAACAAACAAACAAACTTGTTGGCTTTGTTTACTGGATTTGTTTATAGATCAAACTGAGAACTGACAACTTGATCTACAATCTACTTTTGAAATATTCACATTTCACTTGCACAATTTTAATTGATGGAATATCTAATTATGAATTTAGAAAGCTTAGAACTGAAAGGCTTATATCTATATTTCTTTAGTCTAAAATAAGTTCTGGGAAAAATAATACATTAATGGTCAACAGATCATTAGGGAATTGCATGGTTGAATTCTCTCTGTTCATGTTATCTGTGTTCTGGGAGGGGCAGATAAGTCAGAAGAACAAGTTCTCTAATGATAAGTAATTTATCTTGATTTTTTTTTAGGAAAAATTTTTATTTGATTTGTCTACTTGCTTGCGACATTGCAGAACTATGTTAATGTCAGATAAAGCCCTATAAGAGTGATGTGTGCTCAGCCATCATTACTGTAGTTATCCTCATTACCATTCATGTTGCTGCCACTATTTTCCACTCTAAAATTTCTGCTTTACCAGAGAATATAGTTTTGTCAAAAATTGAAATTTGATAAGTTTTGATATTGGATATAAACTAATATTATGAGTGTAAATAAATTAAATGTCTAAGAAAAGTTTCTGAAATATACAGATATTAAGAAAGAATAAATTCTTACAGCAATAGTTTGTTTTCATTTTTACTTTTTATTATTTTCCATGTAGTCTAGGTTTGATTATAATAAAAACATTATAAAAATTCTATCTGTGATATTCTATTTCTAAAACGATTTGGAAAGCTGATTCAGAATGCATTAATTTTGAGATTATAGGGATCAGAAGCAGGAAGTGGGTCATATTAATTTTCTTTTCTCTCCCTCATTTATTTATTTTCATAAGGTTATGATGTCATTCTACATTTGAAAGAGGGATAAAATATTATGGTGGTGGTGTGTGTGTGTTTAAAGCTTGAATTTATGATAGAATTCAATAGAATATATAATTAATTTAATATTAGCAATTAAAATATAGATATGGCTACAAGATATCATGCACAAAAATAATGGGTTTGAATCTCAGAATGGAAATTGTGGTTACAACTTTTTCAGGTTAAATGATGACAACATTTACTGTCTGTTACTCTATGTGTCTTCTTTATATTCAGACCATTTTGCAAGTGTCTATCGTTCCACATTCTATGGACAACTTTCTACCAGTAACAAAAATCACTTAAACATTAACATATATTTATCTCTGTAACTTTGGGCAACTTAATTTTCTGAATTCCCACACTTTTATTCCTAGAGTTTAACAATTGTTATTTTTCAGAAATAGAAGCAGTCTGTGAGAAGCACAGCCTTGGTGCCAAAGTTGTGGCTGTAATGGAAACTGAGGTCAAACATCAGTTATCCTTAGTTGCAGTTGTAAGAGATCTGAGAGACATGTTTTCATGGCCACCACATTGGATGTGAGCTGTTTTATTATTAGAGGTTCTCTAAGAAAATGAAAGTGTTAAAAGAAAACCAAAATAGTAAGCAACTGTTATGTTCCAGGTGTTTTGAGTATTTTCATATTTGTTGTCTTTTTTAAAAAAATCTCACAGAAACCCTAAGAAGTAAATTTGATTATCTTTTTGTTAAATGTATAAAAGCTGAGGTTTAAATGACCGACCCCCATCTTAATTTTGAAAAGATATTTGAATAGTAAATGCTACTATTTTAAACTAAATTATTAAATGACCTGGGAGAGTTCTAGGAAATATGCTTTGTCTTGAGGAAAATTGCATAAGAATCTAGAATTATAAGGTAATTCTTGTTTATTCACTTTTAAAAGGTTGTAGGAAGCATTCTGATTCTTAAGAGTTTTAGAGTAAATAATAGTTTCAACATTTAGAAAAATTAACCATGGACATTTCTGTCTATTCTACAGGCTCCCCCTGTGTTGGTTTAATTGCAATATCAAAAACTATATTCTTTTGAACTTTAATTTTCTCTCTTGTGATCATAGTCACATCATAAAATTTACCCTAACAAATTTATTTTGCTATTGAGTATTTCTGACTTAATGGAATATTTGAGGAAGGTTCATAAGATATACTATGAGCCCCACAGATATAAAATAATAAGTCTTAAACTCTGGTTTTCTGCTTCAAAGTAAATTACTCACTATTAAAATGAGATCTCTTCTGGTGTCAGTAATAATGTTCACATATATTGAAGTTGAAGGGCCATGTGCTGGAACTGTAGCTCTTAAAATTTCTAATCTCATTACTTTTATTTGTGGGTTATATTGTGACTTTTTGCATATTGAAAATTAAAACTTAGAAAAAATTTTATATTTAAAGAAATTTTAAAAAGCAGTACTAAACCCATTACATGCTAACATTAAGAACATATTTTTTATGAAATAGAAATTTCCCAAAGAAAAAGTATGACATTGTTTTACACTATTTCAGCTCTCTTCAATGTTGAAATTAACAGTCAATAGTCTATTTTTATATCTGTTTTTTCGTTTCATGTGCTGCAATATAGTATGATCAAAGTATAGGAATAAATAAACTCCAGTCTCCCATAGATATGTAGTTGTCATTATAGGTACTCACAGATATTCTTCTTTGATATTATATCAAAACTCAGCAAGTGGTTGTTTTTAAGGTTATAATCTGAAATATGAAATCATATCAATAAGTTTTTTTATACTTCATTACATTAAATCCATTGAACTGTTTCTTATGCATTTTGAGTGAATCTCTTGACCATGAATGATTTTGTAGCACCACATATTGGTTATTTGGAACATACAGATTCACTGAGTTTTGCATATCTTCCATATATGAAAATATCACATTTATTCATTAATGTTCTCACCAATTTTATCAGAAAATCTTAATCATTTTAGAACTCAGATCTTATCATTGGCCAAAAATGCTGTTGTTCTCTTTCTCTGATAGTTTAATTCAATAATTTTCTATACAATATCGGCCAAATACTCATGACTGGATAACCAATTTTCAGTCATTTTTTTTCAAGTAAAAGGATATATTCCATGAAAGAATAGCTATTTCAGCTTGTGACTCAATTGAGCAAATGCTTTCCCCCCAAAGACCCGTCTTACTTCAATATATAACAAAATAACTTTTTGTGTATTTCCCATTTAATCACATGGGATACTAAAAACTTGATATATACTCAAGTTTCAAGATTTAATTAAACTATGGATTTTTACTGCCTCACTGAATACAATCTGAAAGAAAATTCTTCAATTAATAATGAATTAGTCTAACCATTCATTTATTAATTATGGCTCTGTAGTGGTGAAAAATGCAGTGACTACTAGAATCATTTAGTTCAGAATGCCAGGAGTTTTAACCACCTTTACTTTTTGCACCACTGATATAATTAAGATCACTGTGAAAAAAAATCAATTATGTCTTAGTATTATTATGACAAAAATTTTGACCTTGTGTATTCCTCAAAAACTGACTTGAGTACCTGAAGTATGCACAGACCACACTTTCTAAATCTCTGTTCAAAATTGTAATTAAGAATTCCTCACAGTCAGACTTCTATTTCTCTGCATTAATATCCTACCATGTGATTTTTGTCTCAAGGTCATGTCTTGAAGTTCCAGTTATCACTTATGCACTGAAGGCCAGAAGAAGGGAGAATGATAGAAAGGTTTTTTAAAAAAGAGATCTGAGCTGAATCTATTCTCTTTAATCTGCTTTCTCAGAAGTACCACACCTCTATTCTACATTTCATTGACTACAACAAGGTCGTTTACAAGGGAGGCAGAAAAATTTGTCTTTTGTCCTATGTGTTAATGTTCTCTATGTTAATAAAACCCTAAAATTAGGGTTTTTATACCAAAGAGAAATGGGCTCTGATGGCCTCTGCTGAAATAGTAAAATAGTTGTTATATAACATATAAAGTGGAGACTGATATAGATGCTTTTTGCTCCTTAAGGAGATAATGACTATTGACCTAGCACCAAACTGGGCAAGTCACCATTGGCCTTTATCCTCTCTAAAGGGCAGAAATTGTGCATCAGACTGTAGCTAGTGCCTCTATGTGCTCCCTAGGATCCAGCAATAGAAATTTATATGTGCAGTGCATCAGATGTGATTCAGCTCCACTGATGACTAACCATTTTAGGCTGAACTGAGAGCACTACAGCCTCTCTAAGTTTCCTGAATCTTATCCCAATTATATTTCATTTAATAACACTCAGTGAAATATCTGGTGGCAGGGGAAATGAAACTACATGCTTTTATGGGATCATTCATCAAGAACTAATTGAAGCTTTCATACAGTTTAGTGCTGATAAAACAGTGTAACAATAAACAATAACAAAATTCATTGGAGAAGGATTTGTTTTGCCGTGAGGAAAATGGTTCCATTTCATCCTGGGATTCCTGGTTAAAAGAGTCTCCAATTTACAAAGGGATAAGCACAGGCTCCTCTGCATAATGATGGGGTGGAAGCTGTGTCAAATGTATTAGTGTTGCTCCACTGGAGCCATTCTCATCCTAAGTATTTACTATTGTGTGGGACTCTGGCAGGAGGCTGCAGGACCAATAGGATTTTTAAAAGTTTATTTTTTACTGTTTATTATTATTGTGCAAAAAACAGCTCCTCCATCGTTTTCGGTTTTTTGAAAATACAGAAAATTTTTTTAAAGTATACTTTCACAAAGTTTGAATTTTCAAAAAATTACATATTAGAATCTTCCTTTTAAAAATATTTCTATGAAGCAGTTAGCTGGCTCTTTGTGATTGGAATCCTTGTTATTCCACATGTGGTGTTTGGACACTGAATTAAAAAGGAAGAAATAGAGAATGTATTCTGTATGCATTTTCTTGGAAGTGACTTAGAGGAAATAGTAGCAAAATGAAATATATGAGAAATTTTCTGCAAACTGTTGTAAACCTGAGAATCTATTTGCGTAGCCTGCTTAAAATGTGCTGCTGTATTTATGACTTAGATAGCAGTAAGCACCATACAGTAGGTGCAGAATTTACTTGTTAATTGTTATGTCTTATATGTAATAATTACAGATTTTATGGGAAAATGTTATTAAGACTTAATTTAGGACAATAAGACTAGGCTCTCTACCATTTAAGAAATACTCAAGAAATGGTGTATGATTATAGAATTTAGATAAATGGTGGTCATATAATTAACCTCTTAAGATGATAAGACACTATTAATATTGACTAATGTATTTTGAGGCTCTACCTGCAAAACAAGAAATTCTGGTAGTATATAATTAGAAATTTAAAATTCAAGTTTTTGTTCAAATTTACTTTGCATTATAAAATGTAATTTTTCATAAGGGCTTTTTAAACAGTAGCTTTCTAAAAGTCTTATTATGTCCTGAACAAATCACTGATAAGTCTAAATTATTTCCTAGAATGAAGAGGATTTAGAGAAGCCACAGTCATTCTTTTGGTTGAATAAGAAGCTAAATTAATGCTTTGTGTACTTAGTTGCTAGTCACTTTAGTTACTTTATAGCACCATTAATGAGTGAAGGATAAGTTTATAATATAACATCTAAGAGTATCAATATAATAGGTGTATTTGGGGATAATATAATGACTGTGGATTTTACGACTTTCATCTGATAGGCTAAATTTGTGTAGATTTGCCTAGTATAATTTTATGGCAAAAGGACTTGAAAATGGGAATAGCAAATTAGGCTAAATTAATTTAGAACTTCTACTGTGTTTCTCAAGCCTAGCAGGCAGTTTCTACTCGGGACCTTCCTTCTGCAGTGACTCTTTCTCAATATTTTCACAAGTCATGTCATTCATCTTTTTCAGGCATTGGTCAAAAGCCACATCTGCAGTGAAGACATACTGACTACTTAATTTTGTACTGCAACTTGCCTCACAGCTTACAAATATCAGTTGTTACTGCAGTAGTTTTCTCCATAAACATGTATTATTTGTACACCCTATATATTACCTATTTGTTTGTTGTCTACTTTCTAAAATTTAGGTTTTATGAAGGCAAGTATTTTTTTTTCTATTTTGTTCATTGATAAATTGCAACACCCAATCCAAAGCCTGCAACATCATAACAGGCATTTAGTGATATATGTTGAGGGAATAAGTTGGAGTTCTAGACCTCCCATATCCCACTAATCAATGGTTTGAGCTCAGGCAGGTCACTTAGCTACTTGCTTCTGATTCCTTTTCTAGAATATGTACGTGGAAAATCATGATTCCTGTTACATCTTGCTTGTTAAAAGAAACAATGTGGATGAAAGCTTTTATGAAGGAAACTGGTATTACAACATCAAGTAGCTTTCAGACCATCCAGAGGAGATACTAGATTTTGCTTTTCTTGGGTTATTTGATTAAAAGAAAAGCTAGAACTGGTTTAAGACATGGACCTTAATAAACAGGATGTCTTGTCAAAAGAATGTAGGTTAAACGTTGTTAATAATTCAATCATCAGGGCTGGGGATATGGCTCAAGCGGTAGTGCACTCGCCTGGCATGTGTGGGGCGCTGGGTTTGATCCTCAGCACCACATAAAAAAAATAAAATAAAGATGTTGTGTCCACTGAAAACTAAAAAAATAAATACTAAAAAATTCTGTCTCTCTCTCTCTCTCTCTCTCTCTCTCTCTCTCTCTCTCTCTCTCTCTCAAAAAAATAATGCAACCATTAGATAGACTTATGGTCAAAAGCAAGAAGTGACTTATAAAAACAGACTTATAAGGAGATAGAATTAGAGGAGTGGAAGTATAGGTCAATGAAGGTTATACAGTACTAAAACTAAGTAGTCTACATGAGAAATAAACAAATGAGTATACATCATTATAGCAGGTTAATAAGAAAAGTTGTACATTACAGTAGGAAGGTAGTGTGAGAGTTAATTATACATGTCAAAATGCCTAAGCCATGATACCCAGGTTTTTGGCCAAACACTAGTCTAAAGATGTTGTTAAAAGAGTATTTTGTAGATGTGGTTAACAATTACTGTCAGTTGACTTTTAGAAAATTGCTTTCAGTAATGTGGGTGGTAAGTTTAATCAACTAGTTGAAGGCCTTAGAACCAACCAAGATTTCCTGGAAATAAAAATCCTGTCTCAAGACTGACACATAATTTGTTATTGAGTTTCTATGCTACTGGCTTGTCCTATAAATTTCAGACTTAGCAGCTCCCATGATCACATGAGCCAATTCCTTAAAATTAATCTCTCTTTTTTCCATATTTGTTATTGAATCCATTTCTCTGGACAACCCTGAGATGGGTAGTAATCTGTGGTTTATATTTCCTGATTTGGAGATGATTATATAAAAAAAAGTGAAATAAAAGTGTGTGTTAATTTCATAATAAAATGCTGGCACACAGTAGGGCCTTCAAAGAGTGGTCATTCTTGTGGTAGTGGTGGTGGACATGAATCATGGTACATTTCCAATGGGGTCTGAGTCTCAAGAGTATCCATTGAGCACCTGAAGTTTGTTGACTGTTTTCATAAGTCAAATAATTAAGACTTCAGTCACTAAGAAAATGTGGTCAAAATATTAAAAACTAAATTTGGTTATATTGGTACAGGGAGCACAGGGCTTCATAAAGGTATAAATTCATCATCAAACAGACTAGAATTCAAATTCCATCTTTGCTTCTTACCTACTAAATTATCTTATCTGCAAAATGGGTATAAAACTGTTTTCTCCCTGAGCTTATTGTAAGACTTTTAAGATAAATTATGTAAAATATCTAGGATTGTATGTGTCATATTTTTTCTTCATGTCCATAAGGTACAAAACATCAACACTGACTTTCTTAGTTTTTAAAATCTATGCTTTAGACATATATCAATTGAGTTCATTTCCAATTCGATAATTGAAGCAACATTTGTTGCTTAGCCATTTTGACATTTCAACTCTCACAATACTTTCTACTTACTACCTCCCCACTTGCATAAATGTAACTTTGTGGAGAAAAAAGAATGTGTATAAAGAGAAAGCATGTTGAAATAGTCTTGGGAAAATTTAAAAAAGAAGTGACTCCATTACCAGATAGGAGGATGCAAGGTTAATGCCTCTCATCCCTTTAGGCAGTTATATTACAGAGGTGAAAACCAAAGATCCTCAGAAAGCTCTTGGCTGTGCATCTTATAGTTTCTTTGTCCCAGTAAGTTGAAGAGAAGCAGCAAAGCACACTATGTAATATGCCATTGCAAAGTCAACTCTGGAAAGCTGGTAGCAAAACTAAGTGCTCTAAGAATAAAGAGAAACCAGAGTCATCACTGTATTCTCAAATAAGCATCTTATTATATGCCCATTAACTATCAGTAGTGTTTAGTACTAAAGTGTTACTCATTCTAGGGACATCATTTAATTTGAAATGATGTTAACAGTGTGATTCTAATGTCATAAATATATATTCTGCAAATATGACAAAGGTGACAGAGAATGGTGCTTTTTATGGGAAGGAAGAACAGAAAAGTTTGATTGTAATATTATTTCTTGAGAACTTAACAAGGCACAGTAAATGTTACTTCAAAAAACAATTTTGGTGCCACGCTATAAAAGAAATAGATACCATACATTTCATCTAACTTATTAAGAAGTTAATGAATTTGTTCCATGTAACTAAAAAGTATTATTAATTATAATTCTTTGAAAGTAGAGTACATGCATCCAGGTGTGCTGGAAAAGTATTTCAGGGCAAAGGCTACTGCTAGCACTACCCCAAAAGCACCTGCCTGGGGCTGGGTCAGGAAGGCAGATACTAGTATGGGGTGTTGTCAGGTAGGAAGAAGCACCTATTCAGACAGAAAATGTTTTGCCAGGTCATCTGGGCTTAGAGACCAAGGTCTGAAGCAGTGTAGACTCAGGATGAGCCCAGAGGGTCCTCATTAGACAAGGTCAGAAGTGAAGAGAAAGGTGGAAATAAGGCAGCAGGCAGGCTGTGTTTTGGTGGTAATAGAAAGAATGGCTCCTAGAGGCTTAAAGTAGAAGCAAGGCCAAAGGTTACCTTATTTTAGTTTTCAAATTGATAATAGCTTTAGTTGGTTTAAGTTGCAAATATCACAAACATTTATGGAATATTTAGACAATATAAAAGGTATAAAGGCAAAAGTGTGAAACAAAATGTTGAATTCTATGTACTTGGTAAACAAACTTCCACATTTTTTTCTTTATTTTCTTATTCTACATAGCACACAACTTTTTTTATTTTTAAACATTAGTTCATACCAATATACCAATTCTTGTAAAGGAATTTCATGCTATAAATCCATATTATCATTTTGAATATTTGCCTCATATTCTTTTACCAGATGAATTTTATCCACCTTTTATGAATGGTCATTTAGGCTTTTTTGTTTTTTTCTTAAGCAAATACTGGTTGTAATAAACCCTCTTTATAACTGTTTCTTCTTACTGTATTACTTTAAATGTAAATAAAATGAATTTTTTATTAAAAATAATATAACATGATAGAATCCTATAAAAAATTAAGCAAAGCATCTATGCTTCTATGATTGTTACATATCATCAATTTCCTTAAGGTTTATTTTTTTGGCTTAATTTTTATCACTTTTAAATATCAATTTATATAATGCTTACTTGAAATTGCATTATAACTGTAAATTATAGTATTTTAACTCAAAGGTGTTCTTCAAACCTCAACTGTATAGTTGTTTTGATCTTCAAGGTGGCAATATGCACCAAAGCAGAGTGTAGGGAGTGAAAGGAGACTGACAATCAGCAGCTTCTTCAGGCCAGGACAGACAGAGCTACCTCTCTCAGGTATGAAACAGATCTCATGGAGGTTGACTTTCCCACCACTTAACTTGGTTGAATCTTTCATTCCAGGTTTTTCATCCTTGAGGGTTGTTGGGTTGAATAGAAGTGGGTAGAGTGTGGTGGAAACTAGTGTTTATTAAAATATATACTGTGCTTTTAGCATTGTAAATATTATCCTACTTGACCCTTATAACACTTTGAAGTAGATATTAAAGAAACTTTTATTATAGATAAGATTATGGGTGTAGGATGGTTAAGAATTTGGCCAAGATTACATTATATACCAGAACTTGAATTTAAATCTGAAGGCCTCAGAAAAAAATTAACTCGTTTATGGCATACTGATGTCCTGAGATATGTGGATTTGATAGTTGTTGGTAGTTGTTTCCAAAATCTCACACTACTCAATCGATCATACCTTTCTAGTCAATGAAATAGTAGAGATGCAATTTCCTAAATTTAAAATATGGAGGCATTTAAGACTCAAAATTATCTTACTTGCATGATAGATGGTTAAGTAATACATTTAGTAAACCTGAGGAGAATATAATGATATATGAATTGAATAATGGCTTAGGGAAAATCTACCAGATAGGTAAACTGGTAAAATGTTTCAGCAATGAGAAGGTACCTCAGTGTATTGTAGGGGTTATGAGAGTGTTGAAAATAATATTGCTTGTCAGAATTATCTGTCTTTAGTTGTGCTGCATACCAGAAGTGATCAGCAAGGAAGAGGCAGTGAGCTAGTACTGTACCAGCATAACTGGCACTGAAGAAAAAAAAAAAAGAAAAAGGATTGTCCAGAATTTATATTTGTGTACAGAAAGCTGAACTAATTTCTTTTTAGAATATTAGTGAATCAAAGCATTCTACTTCTGTCTAATCTAAAATTTTCCTGTTTAGGGAGAAATCTAATGTAATTTCATGAAAAGATTAGGTAGGGCACTATCTTACTTTTTTTAAACGTGGTTTACCTGTATTTTTCTAAGTCTGTGCCTTCCCTAGTCCTGTCATCCTACTATAGCAGCAGGATCAACCATATAGGATAATCCTTACTTGACTGGTTTGTAGTGGGTAATAGAGCAGATATGGACACTGAGTCTATATCTGGAGGTTTAAGACTTAGGTCAGGAATGTCGTGTTCTCATCTAGGGTCTGAATTACCCCATGTTCTAGTATGTGAACCAGGGAACATGTACAAGCAACTGCAGAGAGCGGGGGCCGGGTGGGGGAGAGAGAAAACCATAACTTCAGACAGAGACACTAGCTTTAGGGTTTTTTCCTGGACGTCCAGCACCATTGTTATCTTAAGGTTCAGTGAGACACCTACCTAAGTTAGGTTTATGTCACTTCCAATTGCAAGAATTCTATCTCACTGGTCAGTTTGAAATTAATGGAGCTGAGAAAGAAAACAGACATGCAAATCAAGATTATATATATGAGAAAAAGGGAAAATTGAGTCCTTTCTTTTTTCATATTTTCTTTCTTATTGATACATTATAGTTGTACATAATGATGGATTTGTTGTTATATATTTGTACATGCACACAATTTAACAATATAATTTGGCCAACATCATTCCCCAGTAACTTTATCCCTCCCTCCCCTACTCACACCCCAGACCCTTTCCTCTATTGATCTCCCTTTGATTTTCAGGAGATCTCCATCTGGTCCACACCTTTGTTTCATTTTTCTTCTCTAGTTCCTACACATGAGAGAAAAAACAAGACTATTGACCTTCTGAGGTTTTCCAAAGTAAGAAAGGGTTGGTGGTTGTCACAGCAATTAACTGTACTATTAAAGACAACTCTTTCTTGTTGAGAACATACAATCTTTATCAATGCTAAAAGCATGCTCTCACCTTTTGAAAGGGTCTTTTTACTCTTAAACATTACTCTTAAGATAGTAAAGAATTTTTCTTTTGTGCAAATGGCTAGTGTTGTGGAAAGAAAATAGGAATAACTTGACTGTTGTGAAATTTTCATTTCAGAATTTTTTTCAAACTACTCACATAAAAGAGCAGCCAAACAAAATAAAACAAAAACCTCTCCCATTTCAATTTATTTATAGAGAGACACACATTTGAAAAAGCAACAAATGAACACTAAGAAAATTAACTAAATTTATTAAAATCTGTTTATTAGTATAAATTTTAATTATGTTCAAAAGAACACACACCCAAAACACATTAATACTAATAGTGTCTTTAACAATCTAAAATTTCTGAAAATACTTTAACATTTTCATGTAATATATTATAGTGATATTTCAAGGAAAAAAAACCCCACTTAATGATTTTCAGAAATGTTTGGAGTATAGATTATTAAAACTTTTTACTTCCATTTACTACCCAAGAAGAATTAAATATAATCTCTTATACATTAATGCAATATTCTTAGAAGCATGGCTTTCTGGACAATATAGACTTTATGTCTATCTACACATACTCTATTCTATACAATGTATAATTTTCTGTGTGACTTATTTGAATAGATATAAGCAAGATGAAACTAAATAATTTTTACTTTTCAAGAATTTTTTAAAATAAAAAATGCATGTTTCCATTATATCCTGCATAATGGATATATATATATATACCTATGTGACATGAAAATTATATGCAGTAGAGTGTATTTGCTGGCTCACAATTAATAATTTGTTGTTTCTTCTATTATTTTATGTCATTTACAGTATAGTATATAAATCACAAAAGTAATGAAAAGCAAAGGAAAAAGTGGGAATATGTCTATAGCTATACAATAGACAAAGACTTCTATAATGTTCTCAAGATATAACTACATGTTTTCTAATACCTTTATAAAATTTATGTTTATAAAACATAAACACACATAAATATATAATATGTATTTATAGTATAGTATACATGCATGTAAGCATATGTACAAATTTGCTGCAGTCTGGCTGCAGCAAAATAACCGGGGGGTGACAAGCAACTTGTGCAAATTGATACAGCAGGAGTGGGAGCCATTTATTGTAGGACAGGAGGGGTATATATACGTTACACACAGCTTATCTTAATTAACATAAACTAGATACAGCAGTCAATCAATAAGGAATCTCCACACTTAATGGCTTTCTGGCACCACCTCACAAACCACTCCCCTGGCAAAATGTCAGGTGCCATCCTGACTTGTTTACAGACCCTAACACAAATTTATGCACTATATTTATCCAACTCTTTGTTGGGACAAAGAGCTCCATTTTTTTGCTATTATGAATAGATTTACTATTAGCATTCTTGTACATAAATATTGGAAACCATCACAATTATTTCTTAAGAAAATTTATTAGTAGAGAAATTGCTGCATGA
The DNA here is from genome assembly GCF_052094955.1 of Ictidomys tridecemlineatus. Taxonomy (NCBI): domain Eukaryota; kingdom Metazoa; phylum Chordata; class Mammalia; order Rodentia; family Sciuridae; genus Ictidomys; species Ictidomys tridecemlineatus. The sequence goes on along the minus strand of NC_135484.1, from coordinate 64,047,585 downwards.
AGAGAAGTATGATGATATGTCCTGTCAAATAAAATTAAGAAAATTTAAAAAATATATTTGAGGGCTGGGGCATGGCTCAGAGGTAGAGCATTCACCCAGCATGCGTGAGGCACTGGGTTCAATCCTAAACACCACATAAAATAAAATAAAGATAATGTGTCCACCTATACTTAAAAAATAAATATTAAATATATGTTTGAACATATTTACTATATTGTCTATGTACTAATTACTCACTTGGCCATGGGGCCCTCTTTAAATTGTAACAATCTGACTCCAAAGTAAGCAATGCCAATGGGCTGATGTGGCTTTATATTGACTCATGCAAACATAGGCAAATATGCACATATAGTTATATATTTATGTCTATCACCAAAATAAATATGTTGACATGAATCTGAACTTATTTCATGTATAAAATATCATCACCATTTTTAAGTCAGCAGGTTTTTTCATAATTTTGAAATGCTTATTATATTCATATACACTTATAATTTTGTATCAATATTCACTGTTTCTTAGTCCAGTTATTTTTAACCTTTCTAATTCTTTTCTCTTATTGCACATCTAACTTAGAAAGAAATAACATAACATAGAACTTTTTATACATGCAAACTCATATATAAATCTATACACACAAATATACATACTCCCAAACATAAACTTACCTATGTAGATCTATTTATCAAACTTACAGAGACTTGTCTTTAAAAAAAAAAAAAACAGGATAATTAACATGGTGTACTCTTGACAGTATTTTGCTTTTCTCACTAACATATTGTGGAAATTTGTGGTCACTCAATTTAAAATACTGCTAATTCTTGCTTTTATAATCGAATCATAGTAGTTTATCTAGTTGATGTACCATAATTTTTCACTTGTAACTATCAGTGGATCCTATACATTTAATTTTTTTACCAATTTGATAATTGGATTTCAAATGTATTTTTTGTATTCATTTGTTTGTGGTGTGTCCCATCATTTTTTATACATTTTGATGATTTCCTTGAGAATATTTTTCTTGTTGAACATTTGTTTTGCTATTTAAGTATTAAGTTTTCCATATAATTATCAAATGCTTTCTAGTACTAACCCTTTGCTTCTTATATATTGAACAATTGTTCCTATAAATTTATGTTTTTTCTTTTAGAGACTTTATTTTTAAAGGAGAAATTTTAATTATTATGTACTTATCTGCCAGAGCTTCAAATTTTTAAGTTTATTCTGGATTCAAATATAATAGATATGTTGGAATTGTCATGGCTTTTGATTCCTGAATATATTTTGCTACATTTTAATATTTCTTTCTTGACTGAAGAAACAAGCATATTTTTGGAAAGATCCTAAGTAAAAGCATTGTTGCGAAGTAGAAGACCTCATACTTACAAATAGCCTTATACTTGTTAAACAGTTCAGTGTATTTTCTATTTCATTCTCTTTTTCAGAAACCAAATCCTGCCATTTATTAGTTTTAATTTTGCATACTTATTTCTGATTGATAATAACAATATGTATTGCTGTGTTCAAGAAAGTCTAAGAATCTGAAAAACGGCATATATGTGATATTTATTTAATATGATGATGTATTTAATACATATGTTAACCAAAATAAAATATACTGAACTATTATTTTCTTTATATATTTAATTCATTTATTATTTAATATAATTTTAAAATTTAAAACATTTATTTGTGGCCAATGAAAATTATCATATTCATTCTATATTTTGTATTTAACATTAACTGGTCTACTTACAAAAAAGAATTAATCTTTCAAATATTATTTTGATAATCATAATATAGAGCTCATGTCCCTTCAAGTACAGTTTTTAGGTAGATAAGAATATGACTTGATAATGATAATAATTTTGCCTTTTTATTTACAATATTTTATGGGGTTTTTGGTTTTATGTTAATGTTGAATTGCTTTGAATAATTTTTCTCATTCCTATATATCTCTGATGGTTTCAGCATAGTTCTTATTCCTATAAACTTTTTTTTAAAATTCTAGAACAAATCTTGAATTTGTGCCATTGTATTTCAGGCCTCTTTTGAGAGGATCATATAGTTTTATTTTCTGGCTTATAGAATAAAGGAAGAAAAGCCCTTGAATTACAGAATAATTTTTTTTTTACATTCCTGTAGTATTGTGTATTAATATATGATAATATTTTGCAGTATTGAATTTTAGGAGCTTACATTTATCATAATAAAGTTTTCATATTACTTTTGACTTATTTTTATAAGATTTTGATATTCAATGCATTGAAAACTTTAAAAGTAACTGGAAATATTTCCCTCATAGGTTTAAAGGAATTATAATTGCTTACCAAAACATTTGTGAGATAATTGTTTGACAACTTCCTTAATATCTCCCATAGTCATTGGTTTATTTAGTTGTTCTTGTGTCAACTTTTATGATTCACAGTTCTAAGACAATTATCCATTTCAAATACACTTGCAAATTCATTAGCATAATTTGTTGTATAAATAGAATTGTGTTTATGTTTTTAGTTTTATATTTGTTTTTTTTTTCTTGCTACTACTATTTCTAGTAAAAGAGTTGTAAGACTTCTTTGAAGGTTTGGATGTGGTTGTCAGCTTCAGTTACTGTCCAACCGAATACTTCTAATACTATTTATTTCCTCCATACAGTCTCAATTACTAAAGGCTATTAGCAAGTCCAGTTTAGATGACATAATCTTAGTTTTTGATATTAAAAATGGTAAATATTATTCCATCATTGAAGACAGGATAAAGCAGGGTAGCTATTGGTCAAATAATATTTTAATTCGGATATTTAAATTTTTATTAATCCTAACATAAAACAGCCTGCTTTGATTCCTGAATATATTTTGCTACATTTTAATATTTCTTTCTTGACTGAAGAAACAAGCATATTTTTGGAAAGATCCTAAGTAAAAGCATTGTTGCCAAGTAGAAGACCTCATACTTACAAATAGCCTTATACTTGTTAAACAGTTCAGTGTATTTTCTATTTCATTCTCTTTTTCAGAAACCAAATCCTGCCATTTATTAGTTTTAATTTTGCATACTTATTTCTGATTGATAATAACAATATGTATTCAAGTGTGCTTTCTCAAGCTTATTCTCCACATCATAGATTCAGATTTTAGCAATTGGTTCTTCATTTTACTAAAATTTAAATTTCTGTTATGACAATTTCTTGCTTAAAATGTGTCCTTTGCTCTTACAACTTAATTTTAATTCAGTGTGTCTTCTTTTCTATTTTTATATGGAGTCTTTATTTTCTTTATTTTCCCGAGAGTGTCCCATGCTTGTCATCTAAACTTTTACACTCTTGGGTAATGCATTCTTCATCTGTATGTGCCACATCATATTTATTTTATATTTTCCCTTATAGACTTTGTTTTGCATAAACAATTTATGGGTTTTTTGTTTGTATACTTGTTCTTAAAGGTGGAAGCAAAATTAAAAACTATTATTATTTGAAAATGAGATCCAATGAATTTTACTTCACTTTCCAACTTTTTTATTGTATTATCTAATCCTTAAAAAAATAACCTAGACTACTGTACAGGATTGGGTAGCATAGATGTGTATAATAAGCAACCCTAACCTTATGCCATTATTTAATATTTTTAAAATAACATAACCTTTTAATTAGTTCTTAGTTTCATTTATACACATTCTGGTTTGAAATAACAGAACCTGCAGTGTAGGGAATCAACAACCTCTTATCTTCACTTCCTCATCAATAATTCATTATCTAACACCTTCCCAGTCCTCATTCTGATTTCCGTCTCTATCAAGCACTGTAATTGCTCTTATCTTTGATACCAAGACAGCTATAGTCCATTAACCAAAGTTAATGTACAGCTCTCACCTTTCTTGCTTTTTGGGGGAGTGAAGGGGAGGGTACCCTGGATTGAATTCAGGGGCACTCGATGACCACTGAACCACATTACCAGCCTATTTTGTATTTTATTTAGAGACAGGGTCTAAATGAGTTGCTTAGCACCTTGCTTTGCTGAGACTGGCTTTGAGCTTGCAATCCTACTGTCTCAGCCTCAGGAGCAAAATTTGACTAGTCACTTCTTGAAATGTTCTCCTCTCTTAACTTCATATCTCCTATTGCTTCTCTGTCTTAGTGAATGTTCTCTTCCTGTGTCTCTAAGTAATACAGCACCTTTAGGATTTGTCTGGAGCCTTTTTCTCTTCTCCATTTCTACTGACATCCTAGATGCTCTCCGCCTCTGCATCCCACAAACCTTTAGGTTTGATATACTGTATATGTTTTTAACTCCATAATTTATACTTTAAATTTTGACATCTCCTTTCATTTCTAGATTTCTACATCCAAACTGCCTACATGATATCTCTTCTTGGATGTGTTATAAACATCTCAAGCTTAATTTGTTCAAAAGAAAGTTTTGTATTTTGTTAGCTGGGTTATTTATCTTCTTCCCTAAGACACCTACTCTCTGGAATTATATGGTTTCATAGGAAATAATCTGCAAATTAGTCCTTAAGGACAGGGACTTGGCTGACTAATTTGCAGTATTATGTCAACTCCTGGCATGACATCTGTAAATCTAGATAATGACACCAGAGGCTCTAATCATTGATAAGAGAGCAGACTGCTCCTCCATAAAATATTAAGTTTAAAATATATAAAACTACAAATAATTTACAGAAGTATTAAAAAATCTGATCTTTCATATGGTCACTATTTTGAATCATGTGATTAACAGATTTTTTTCTCACTGTTTAGTGATTATATTTTGATGGGACTTTAAAGATATATTGCCTTTTAGATATTCTTATTTCACATAATAAATAAAGTTGCATTAATAAATTAGGAAAAAAATGAAGCAGATTTGTAAATTTGTTTACCACATAAGGATTCTAGAATTTCCTGATACTTTGGGAAGAGAAAACTTCTTAGTGCTCATTCCCAGGAAGTCTGTTTTCAGTGATAGTGGAATTTCTCAAAACATCATGCTAGTTTTGTTTTTGATTTATGTAGAAGAAAAAAAGCCTTTATTATCAACTGGAAACTGAAAACACAACTTATTGCCAAACAAGTGTGGTATTAAAAAACAAAGCAATTGTTTTGAGTAAAAAGATTATGGTTAAGTAAGTTGCTGCATTTACTTTTACTGTGGCAACTGTTTTTCCTTTTTTTTTTTTTTAACTTGAATGAGTCAGTTGAAGACAGAGGTTATTGATCATATGAGAAAAGGAAGAACTTGAATTTAAGACTGTGAAGGATAGGATTCCCATTACTATAAGACACTGTACTGATTACCTGAACTTGTTTTTTGACATAAATTGAGATTTTTGTAGATTTCAACGCTACCACAGAACGTGCCTTCAATAGGGTTAATAAATATAAAAAAAGAGTTAAGGGTTATAGGCATGAAAAAGGTGTAGCTTGTCTTTTGCCTTCTCATTGTATATACCTTTTATGGATTTGATGCAGATAAACATGCATCTTGCCACATTTGTGCATCTTACAAGTCAAGTTTGATATAGAAAACAAAGTGCTTCATTCTCATAAGGAGGTTTCTAATGATATTTTGACACTGCAACAGCATCGCAATGAGGAAGGAAAATATTAAAATTAAAACCGACCCTAGAATGAAGAGCAAATGTATAAATTAGTTACACATAAAATAGAAGGTAGGTATATTTTAGTAAATTTTCGTGAGTGGATGGATAAGGACAAATATACTAAATGTACTGTTGCATTACCAACTTTCCTGCAAGATTGTTCAGAGTTCAGAATCTAGATTAAAATAGAGGTGATTGTATTTTTACAGCACTGGTGCAGGTGTGCTTTGCTTTATTAAACCTAATACCCTACTGTTAACATTCACATTTATGGTACAAATAAACATAAGAGTGGTTATTTGCATAACAAAATAATATGTAATTTTTAATACAAAGTTCTTTTATATAATAATCTTTCTCCCAAGTTAAAAAAAAGGAATCGATTTACAAAATGTTAATTATTCAACCTTTTAGGTTCATAATTATTATGTTTTCTATGAGGTAAACTTACCTTTGAAAATGGATATTTTCAAAGCTTGACATTTTTCCTAAAGAAAAATAGCAATTAGTGAGAACGGATCACTTGACTGTAGTTCAGAAAATCATCATGTTTGTAGGGAATAAAGGCTTAAACACAATTCACTGCTTTCTTAAAGGCAAGCAGAATTTTCTCTTTGCTGAAGTAATGTGATCAGATATTCTAGTTTTTGTATGCCTTCACACATTACCCAAGTCTGTGCTAGCTGTAAGCAGCTAAGAATAGAGGTGACAGGTAGGCCAGAATATAATGAATTATGGTAATCCTAGCAAGAAATAACGGAAGCACATCTGAGAATTTCTCTGTCCCTTGGAGATTCAGTGAGATATATTCTAGAAAGTCTCCTAGGATGATAATAAGATGATTTTGCAACCTGATTAATATGGACATCAAAAACAAAGCTCAGCATCTAAAATCAGTTCAGTGTTACGAGCCCTGAGACATTGAAAAGGATATACTAGATGTTGGAGGGAAGAAGTAAAAAAAGAAATATAAAGATTGATGTGGAGGAGACCCTATGAGTAATAATTTAGTCTTGTCTACATTTAGCTTTAAAAAGTTGGATGACATCCAAGCCTGAATGTCACAGAGACTGTTAGGCATTGTGCAGAAAGCCATCATAAGGCCCATGGGGACTTGAAACAGACCGAAGTGTCATCTGTGCTTATTTGACATAGAAATGTATTGGTTATAAAGCCAACCTTCATAATAAATAAGCAGATACAAACGTGAAACTACGTACTTACATTTCACATATAAATAAGCACAAAAACACACATTAGAATTACTATTCTTTTTGTAATTAGCTTCATGTTCATAAAAGTGTATGGAGAATTTCATAGAAATAGAAACATACTCTCATTTAAAGGACACAACCCTACCCTCAAAAAGCTTATATTCCAAAAACACATAATAATGTGAAATCCTTTAAGTTATGGTTTATTAAATGGTGCTAATATCTTTCACTTTCATTTTTTCAGAATATCCTATGAATGTTTACATATTTTTCTTTCCTTGATACTTTGAGATTCAGAGGTAAAGGTTAGGAAGAATGGAATGTATAAAATAAGGGAGGCTGCAATATATAAGATTCTTAGACCCCTACGAACTTAATATTCTGATATTTAAAAGACACATTCATTACAACAGAAAAATAGGCTTCACTAGAAAGTGTTCAATAATGAAGGTTTTTTTAGCAACAGAAAAGAGCTAAATGCAGAAAGAATATTGGAATAGAATGCTGAACCTGTAATGATAGGTTTGCTTTTGTACAAGAGGTCATGTGTTAGAGGAAAGGGGTTGTATCATACAATAGAAACATGCCCAATAATGCCATATTTGACTGGTCTTCTAGATGCTGGCTACTAACTAACTGGTCTGGGATGGGTGAACGAGATGATAGCAAGGTGGCCGGAGTCATTTCTATACCACCAAACAGCACCAATCCCCACATACTTTTCATTTCTGAAAGTTTTATTTTGGTTACCAGATTTTATCCAATCTTCCTTACATGTTCTAACTAGATGTATTTCTAGATAGCAGTGAAATTTGCTTATCCCCAGTCTCAGTAATATCCAAAAAAATGTATTTCTTGGTCCATTATTTTATTATTTTACTTAGAAATCTCTATTCAAGATTATCTTCAGAATTTGGGCACAGTGTAGAATGCCTGTAATTCCAGGGGCTCAGGAGGCTGAGGCAGGAGGATCATGAGTTCAGAGCAAACCTTAGCAAAAGTGAGGTGCTAAGCAACTCAGTGAGACCCTGTCTCTAAATTAAAATACAAAATAGGACTGGGGATGTAGCTCAGTGGGGAAGTGCCCCTGAGTTTAATACCTGGTATCCCTTCCCCCCCAAAAAAGATTATCTTGAAATATACCACATAATCAAGATAATGGCATTTCTTTATTCTGATCCTGATGGTATGTATATATGAGTTTTTATCAACTCCAAATATGATAATGATTAGCTGAAATCCTTCTCTTTAAAGACCAGTTTTTATTGAAATTCAACAATACTTTGGGTATCTCCAAGTTACTGAGGCTGGCTTTGAACTTGCAATCCTTCTGCCTTCACTGCCCAAGCCACTGAGATTACAGGTGTATGCCACCACACCAGGTTTTATTTAAGAATCCTCTGCAAGAATCCTTGTGTAATCTTGGAAACTTCCTTTAAGTTATATGTTTATATTTGTAACATTCTGTTCAACTTGATTCATGATCTTGTGGTTCATACATATTAAAAACATTGAATTCTTATGATTTAATTTACATTTTAAATTAGATGTTTCTTTCTGTTTATGTATTTTATGGAAATGCTTACATGGTACTAGTTAAACTTAAATAAGTGGGCATTAAGTTGCCTAATATAGCAACTTGCTTAGTAAAATGGTTGTCCATTATGACTTAGATACATTTATATGCTTGATATAATCACAGAAAGAACTGCCAAACTTGTTCCTTCTATTATAATTCAATTTCCAATTTCTTATGGATGAACTGATTTAATGTCTAAATAAATACTCTTAAGTTTCTGTAGCAAACTACTCATTGTGACAGCATGTACTTTCTTAGTCTGCTTAAAATGTGTAAAAATTTATGTTGGATGGTATGAACTAAAAAAAAAAAATAGAAGACCATATCTAAAGAAAACAGAAGTATGTTATATGCTGTGATCTTTTTCTAATTTGTTTGAATTAGTTTTACATGACAGTAGAATGCATTTGACATATCATACATAAATGGAGTGTAGCTTTTCATTCTTCTGGTTGTACGTGGTCATGTAATCATATATGCACATAGGGGAATTGTGTCTGATTCATCCCACTGTCATATAATGTGATCTTAAAGTTTTCAAACCAAATGCTTTATGAGTCCATTTGTTAAAGAAAAACTGTAACTATGTTGTTTCATGTCACACCTTTTAGCTTCATAATTTCAACTGCTATGAATATCCTATCATTTACAGTTTTACAACATTTGTGCCATTTTTAAAAATCCATTAAGGAATATTATATGCTTGTTATTTGGTCTTAAAAATGAAAAGGCCTATGGCTTTTAATACTCAAAGTAAATTTGTTTTTATAAGAAAGCTGTGGATTATATTTAGTTCCTTGTGAACTATATTCACAAGGTTAGTATGGTTCATATCATTATATCTAAATGTGAGTTTCTAAGTATAATTAGAGGAACTTCATTTCATATATTTTGTCAATACTTTGTAATGATCTTTAGAGTGAGTCAATTCAACAATAAAATCATTTAAAATATCTGTACCTAATTTGGTTGTAAAAACAACAATAAAACTCCAAACTACTTCTTCCTAACATTTAAAAAGATTTTTTAAAATAATTTAAAGTATTCACATACCTTATCTAATATTTTACTGATGCAATGAAGACAATTTGGTTTTAGGTCAAAATGAATTATATGAAATATCTAAAATAGAGGTACATGCTATAATTACTTAAGTAGCAAGTGGTTCTTTTCTTGATTAACTTTATTTTCAGCTTATCTATTTTGAATAGTTTTGTTTTAAATAATCTGATTTTTTTTTGCAAAAATGTTGACTTGGGACCTAAAATTTGAAATTTGAAGAAAATTCCTCCTATAGGTCACATCATACTATCATGTATTTTATCCAAAACAGTTATACCTCCCTCTCCATTCATACAGTCCTTTATTCGGTTCTAAGAACATACTTGTATTTACAAGATTATATTTATCTTATTTAAGATAAATTCATATTCATAATTTTAATTACATTTTTTAAAAAATATTCCCAATTAGGCCATTTCAACCCTGACTAATCACAACAAAAATTTGGCACTTATTTAAAAAATGTTTAATTGCTATGGGTTTTCTTCTGCACCAATTATCTTCTAATAAGAAGTATTTCTGTATGTGTACACAATGGAGTTTTATTCAGCCTAAAAGAAGAATGAAATTTTGTCACTTATTGGAAAATGAGTGGAATTTGAGACCATTATGGTAAGCAAAATAAGCCAAACTCAGAAAGTCAAGGGTTCTATGTTTTCTCTCATCTGTAGAAGCTAGAGAAAAAAAGAAAAGAAAAAGAAAGGTGGAGAGGGGTTCTCATGAAAATTAAAGAAAGAACAGTTGAGAGGAAACAGACCAGAGAGGTGGAGCAAGGGAGGGCAAGGGAAAATTCTGGGAAAATGATATTGACCATATTATATTGTTTTATTGTATGCATGTATGAATATGTACCAATGAATCACAACTTTATTCAATTATAATGCACCAAAAAATATAGGGGGGAGGAGAAAAAAGAAAAGGATTTCTATTATCATTTTACATATCTGGAAAATGAAGTACAAAGATATTTAATAATTTATCAGAGGTCAAATTTTTGGCCAGTGAAAAAGCTGGAATGTGAGTCGTAGTCCATCAGTTTCCTAAGCATTTGTTAATCTTGAGAAGTTTTGGGAAAAATCAGACAAAGCATTTGTCTTTGTTTCAGAAGTAAGAAACATAGTAACTGTTATTATAATTTGGAGTTCAGTAAAAGTAAGCAAATGTGATGATCTTTAAAATATTTGATAAATATCTCTAGGATGAATAAATAATCCTGAGAGATAATCCTGATGTCATTCCATACTATTTTAATTGCCTTAGTAATTTTAATCATTTTCACAACTTCAAAATCTTTCAAAAATTTTCTAAAAGACTGACACATTGTTACTCCATATTATTTGAAACTTGCATTTGGATTTGAATACTTCCCTGCTTCACTTGATAAGAAGGTATTCTTGAGGACAAGTCAAATATGTGTTGGTGATGAGGAATATCTGAGTTATGTCTACTCTTAGTACCATTTGAGAAAATAAAATGTAAGAATTGGTGTCATCAAACTTAAGAAATCTCTTATATCCAGTTAAGTTTATTTTCTCCATCAAATTTCCTCTCTTTCTTGCTCATCTCTCTTTTGTCTCTACTGTTTGTATAATTTCCTCTAAGTCCCCTGTATTGCATTTAAGTGTTATTTTATTTGTTGTGAGTCTAATGCATTGGATGATTTCACAGGATGATATGTGCCCTGGCATATTATCTTGTTGAACTATTCAATTAAATATGATAATGTTGAGCACACTGACACTGTTAAACACTCAGGTGAATGAGCAATTCACCGTGAAGTGCAGAAATATTTGAAGTCATCTGCATGACTGTAGGCAATATTTTTAATGTAAGTACTTCAGGTTTCTAGTGAAAGATAAATATAAGAAAAAACAGGAACTAGAATATATGAAAGACTAAAAAGATATAAGAAATTATTTTTAATTGTTCCTTTATCTATACAAAACATGGGATGTGAATGGACTATTAAAACCTTTTTCCGAGATGGGGTTGCAGCTCAGTGGCAAAGCACATGCCTCGCACATGTGAGGCACTGGGTTCAATCCTCAGCATCACATTAAAAATAAATAAACAATAAAGATGTTGTTTCTATGTATAACTAAAAAAAAACATTTTTCAATTGTAAAGTGGTTCAAATTTACACTGCCCTGTACTTAACTCATTTTATTGAGTGCATACCATAGTTCTTAGCCCTTTTAAAAAATGCATTATATGGAGACATTTTCCTTAAGTACAATACATAATTAGTATTGTCTCATTACATTCTGCATCATTTATATTAAAATCTTTTTTTATGGAAGTTAGATATTTAAATGTCCCTTGGGCTGTTTAGAGAATTTTTAGCTGTCAAAGCAACACTTTAGAACATTTGGAGCTCAAAAATAAAGGAGGTTGCTGATCAATGGCATGTGGGTGGCAACTGATGAAAAACAATCCCTTAATATTGTGCTGAAAGTTCAAATTAAATGACAGTACTTAGACCTTGAGGTCTTCATTTCTGAACATTTTTTTTACTGAGAAGCTCTTTTGTTCTGTGGGAAAGGTCCTCTTTCTTGGCAGTGAAGTGTAAGAATTCTTAATTATTTTTCAGTATGATTTTGGTTAGAAATAAAAGAAAGTAAAATGGTTTGTTTAGGAAGTCTTCCCATTGGCTTAAGCATTTATTCTAGTTTAAATGTCTTCACAATGAACCAGGTTGTAACTTATAGAATGAAAACATATATTGTGTTTAAGTATTAGATATTTAACTTTGTATGCATGTTAAAGGTTTATATAAATTTTAGAGTTCTGGCAAAACTCTTTCATTACTAGGAACTGGACTAGCTACCTAGATATCTAACTTAAAACAATGAAAAATATTGGTTATCCATGGGATAAAAATGTATTCAGTACTCAAGTATTAAAAAACAATAAAACCCATAAAATGATACACATTTCTATTTCCAACTTTTCAGTTATTGTACTTCATATCAAAAATAAACAAGCAAAGAAATCACACACCTATCTCAGGGTTTTGAACATAATAATATTGTATATGGTACATATATTCTTGGCTTCCTTTTATTGTTATCATTTGCATCATCATCAAAAATAACTGGGCACACATATCTGAAAATAAGCATGGTAAGTGAAATACAAAGTAAAATTTGTTGATTCTATGACTCTTGAAATGCAATCTGTGTACTTTTCCCCACTATTATTCTGATTTTTAAAATATTGCATTATGTCCTATTGTGTAGTTGTATTAAGCCCACATCATGACATGTCTATCTTATAACTTATATCCTTTTGCCTATTAAACCATATTTTCTTATTTGATTTTATTTGCTCATTCATTTTTAGACAAGTATATTTCTGCTAAATTATTGATTTGCTGCTCATTATTTCCCAAATAGGACAACAAGCAATTCACAAAACCCTCATTTTAGAAACTGAAGTCCAGGTTAATATGTACTCCAGAAATAATTGAGATTTACCAGTGTTGAACCAAAAAAAAGGAAACAAATAACATAGAGCCAATAGAAAAGTAATTTATCTGTGGAAGGTGAAATATATTAGAGAATTCTTTGGTAATGAAAATAATCAATAAGGAAAAGATTGTGAGATATTCTTGAATGAATTGAAAGTAGAAAGAATAATTATAGGGGACATGAAAAAACAAGTGTAACAATTATTATACTTGAAAACTTTTCACAACTAAAGAATTGATTACTTATAGCAAAAATGTTCACTATATTACATACAAAATTGATGGAAAGAGATACATATCTGGATATATCCTGAAAATGTTGTAATTACCACATATTATTTCTTTAGTTGAGGAATTAGCATTTGGATAGAAAACTAAGAGATAAAACTGAAAACTTGGGATGGAAACTTCTTTTCTGTTTGCATTGTGACATTAAAGGTGCTACTGGAGCAAAATCTACTGAATTAAAATGCAAAAGATTATGATATGCAATCTTTATTTGCCATTGAGTTGTCATAAAATTGTGAAAGCAATAAAAATATAGACTTTCATATTTAAGGTCTTAGAAAATATTTCTAAGTGTTTCATCTTTAAGGAAAATAATCTTGACAGTGTAATATGGGTAACTAAAAGATGCAACACAATTATTTTTAAATACAGGAACATGACAGAAAATGTTTGATAATGAGCATTGATGTCAGATAAACATGAAGTTGAATATAAATTAAAAAGTAACGTCCCACAGTGGTTTAAAACACAGGTTCTAGGAAGACAAAGTATATTTCATTCCTTAGAGGGCCACTTAAAAATTCATGTGATAGAATGAAATTGAACCCCTATCTTTCACCCTGAACAAAACTCAACTCAAAGTGGATCAAGGACCTAGGCATTAGACCAGAGGCCCTGCACCTGCTAGAAGAAAAAATAGGCCCAACTCTCCATCATGTCAGCTCGGAACAGACATCCTCAATAAGACTCTTAAAGCACAAGAAGTAAAATCAAGAATCAATAAATGGGATGGTATTAAACTAAAAAGCTTATTCACAGCAAAGGAAGCAATTAAGAATGTGAACAGAAAGCCTACAATATGGGAGAAAATCTTCCCCACCTGCAACTCAGATGGACCATAATCTCCAGGATATACAAAGAACTCAAAAAACTTGCCATCATAAGACCCAAATAACTTAATCAATAAATGGGCAGAGGAACTGAAGAGGCAATTCACAGAAGATCAACAAGTATGTGAAAAAAATGTTCAACATCTATAGCAATTAGAGAAATGCAAATTAAACTACTCTGAAATTCCATCTCACTCCAGTCAAAATGGCAATTATCAAGAATACAAATAATAAATGTTGGTGAGGATGTGGGGGAAAAAGTTCACTCAGACATTCCTGTGGGTCTGCAAATTGGTGCAATCACTCTGGAAAGCAGTATAGAGATTCTTTAGAAAACTTGGAATTGAACCACCATTTAACTCAATTATCTCACTCCACTCCTAGGTCCATACCCAAAGGACTTAAAATCAGCACACTACTGTGATGCAGCCTTATCATATACACAATGGAATATTTCTCAGCCATGAAGAAGAGTAGAATTATGGATTTTGCAGGTAAATGGATGAAACTGGAAAATATCATGGTAAGTGAAATAAGCCAGTTCCAAAAACCGAAAGCTTAATATTCTCTCTAGTATATGGATGCTAACCCACCACAAGGAAGGGTAGGAAGGGGAAGAATGGAAGTTCATTGTATTAGACAAAATGGGAATGAAGGAAAAGAAGGGGGACGGGAATAGGAAGGACAGTAGAATGAATTAGAAATAACTTTCCTTTGCTTATAAATGAATACACAACTACTGTATCCACATTATGTACAACCACAAAAATGGGATCCTAATTGAAAGGAGTTGTATTCCATGTATGTATAATATGTCAAAATTCACTCTACTGTCATGTATAACTAAAAACAACAAAAGCAGCAGAAGAAATCTTGACCTTGGGCAAAGCTTCAGATTGTTTTCTTAGGTGGGAATAATAATAAAAAACAAACTGAAAAGATCATTAGTGGCCAAATAAGATATCTTAAATATTCTCCACAGTTCTGGCATATTATTATTAATTAACCTTGTTTTAGTTGTGGTGATAAGATTTAGTGGAGATATTTTTGAATGAAAGCACAGATAACTATTTCTTGTTATACATGGGAAATTAGTTCCAAGTACTCTGAGGAGACTGAAATCCACAAAAGCATAAGTCCCTTTCATAAAAGATATAGCATTTGCATATAACCTAAGCACATCCTCCTGTATGTATTATCTTTAGATTATTTTTAAAAGGTTATTTATAACATCTAATGCAATGTAAATGGTATGTAGATAGTTGTCATACTGTTTAGGGGATAATGATAAAGAAAAAAATGTCTGGTTATATTAATTACAGCTGCAATTTTTTCCAAATATTTTTTATCTGAAATTGTTTAATCTGTAGTTGTAAAACCTATGGATACAAAGGGTCAAGAGTTTCAACAGGAGAAGGAGGAGGAGAAAGAGGGTTAATAACAACATCAATAATAATATATTTTCAATAGTCTCGACCTGAAACCCAAGACTGCATTATAAGAAAGCCACTAGAGTTGGGTTGCCAGTAAAGTGAGTAGCAGAAAAGGTTTAAAACTATGATAAAATGCAAAGCTTACCTTTCTTTTTTGATATTTAAGATTAAAGTTTAAAATGTTGATAAAATAAAAGTAACATGAATTAAACCCAAATAATATATGATCATTCAAATCATATTAAAAACCAAAATAAATGAAACAAGTAAAAGTATCAAAGAATATTTTTTTAGTAACAAGAGTACAAATAAAAAAGATGTTAAATAAATAGCATAGAATGAAGATAAAGTTTTGATTAAAATATATGGAACTTAAATTTGTATGTAGATCCATATGTACTGTTAATTCTCATAAAGTTATAAATGTCATGTAAACCTGACCATTATACAAGTCTAAAGGAACATGTGTCAAAAAATATATAAACCAATTTAAATCATTAATAAAGAAATCAATTTATATGATCCATCAGGTTCCAAGAACATCTGAAGAACTAAGTATTCAGTGCAGTCCATAAAAAAGAAATGTTGGAATAAAATTGCTAATATTATATAAAAACTTTTTAGAAGATAGAAAAATAACTCTGAACCTTTGAGATTACTTTTGGGCAAAAATCAATTGGGTCTCCACTAGAAAAAAATAATAAATTAATATATAATTTGAGAACTTGGACCCTGATTAAGAGTAAATAATATATCAAAGGAAACAATATTCTCTTTGTGAATTAAATACACATTGTGTGGGCCTTTTATTTAATGTATCAGCATGATATTGATATCACCCTTCTTTTGCTTTGTTTTCAATGTATGTATATTTTTTAACAGTGGATAAACTTATCAAAACTGCATGGATTATAGAGTTATAAATGAAACTATATTGAATATATTGCTAACAATTTGACAAATCTCAAAAGGAACTTAAAAAGGAACTAATAATTTTTTTCTTTCTAAAAAACTAAAATTTGCTTCATTAAACTAGGTTTAAAGAATGATAAAACACTTTTGACACATGATTATGTGCAAGTTCATACTTTTATATATCAATTGCAAATAAAATTATTTTACATTCCAATAAAATATTTCAAAATATGAACAGATAACATAAAATAATAGGAATGCCAATAAACAGGAAAAATATTTTTATATAAATTAAGAAAATTAAGGCTTCTTAATGTAAATTAACATTTTCTGTCTTTGATGTATAAAAATTTTGAAATTTCAAAATATTACTTCAAGCTATTTAATGTTGGGTAAGATAGGCAGTTCTGGTAGGGGTACAAATTAGTGAAAACTTACAGGATAAGGATTTTGGCAAGTAGATCAAAGTCTTTGTAAGTTCTCCTATTATTTGACCCAGTATGCTTTCCAAATGTTGTTTATTAAAAAAAAAAAACAAAAACTTAAAAGTAATCACATTTTCCAATAATGGGAAATATTTAAATATATGTATATCAATTTGATAGAATACTATGTTACTGGTAGAATTTTGCTTTGATGAATATTTCATATTAAAAATGTTGTTAATATAAGGCACTGAGAATTATATACTTCAAATTTGTAGAAATCTAAAATTACACATAAGATATCCTTGTCTTGTTTCTTATCTCAGGATGTAGGGGGGTGTGTATCAGACTTTTACTGTTAAAACACCTGCATAAAAACAATTAATGAACATCATTTTCATGGTATTTTTTTTTACAATTTACCTGTATCAGTATTAAAATTATGTTTTAAAAAAGTATTATTTTTGGTTTTAAAAAGTCTTAAGTCCTGAATCAGTCGGAGTCAACAAGCTGGTCAGTTGGTCAGTTTGAAAAGCTGTGACTAGCTGGGAGTAGTGGTGCACACCTATAATCTCAGCCATTCAGAAACAGAGACAGAAGGATTGTGAGTTCAAAGCCAGCCTCAGCAATGGTGAGGTGCTACGCAACTCCATGTCTCAAAATAAAATACAAAATAGTGCTGGGGATGTAGATCAGTAGTCTGGTGCCCCTGAGTTCAATCCCTAGTTAAAAAAAAAAACAAAGAAAGAAAAGAAAAAAGAAAAGCCATGACTAATATCAGTGCTATATATCTTTAATTTTTATTGAGACTCACCAACTGATCACCGTTTTTTCTTATGTCCTTAACATTAGTTGTTAATGCTCTGTGACAAAAAAAAAAAACACCAAAAAACCTGTGCACTTTAAAACCAAACCATGTAAGTATTTTTTACTTGAGTACTGTAAGAAAATGTACACTTTTATCTGTACACTTTAAGAGACCCAGATCAGAATTAGGTATGTATTTTCTCTAAGTTTGCTCTAGTACTAAAATGTTTATATTAGAATTTTTATGTCATGAGCTTGTCAATACTTTTTTTAAAAGGAAAATGGAACATTATACTCAGCAGTAGCTGTCCAAAATGCTAAAATGGTGATACAATATTTATATTGTATTAAGAAGTGTCCTCTATAATGCAATTCACTTTTTGACCATTTGTCCATATATTAACATTGCTGGGTGACACTGAAGCCCTTTCTATACTTTATATTCAGCAGTTTAAGCTTTGGCTCAATCTTGGTAGGCAGTGTCTCAGAGTTATAGGGATTGTTGGAGAGACAGGCAGTAAAAAAGGAGAAAAAGAAACTGGGCTGCTCTTGCTGTAAGCTGAAGATTATGCTAAATCAAAAGAAGTTGCTGGATTTCTGATGTCTACATAGATATAGAGATAAAACTTAGAATTTTGTTATATTGAAACCTGAAACTGCAGTCAGTAATGATAAAGACAGACATAGACAAAAATTCAAGGGGGAAGAACAGGTATTTCTTGGGGGGACTGCCTTTAGTCATCTCCTACAGTGTTCATGCCACCAGATTTATTTAAAATTAGACAATTAGACACAGAAAGATAATTTGTTTTTAATTTGAGACTGATGAAAATATCTCTAAATTCCTCTGAATATTATATATATATAATGATTTTAAATTAGCTTAAAATTTAAATTTTAAGTTACTGCTTCTATTGACCTGAACTTAAATATATTTTTTACAAAGAAATCAGAATATAGGAAAGATTTGTTTCAAATAGTAATAAAAATATTAATGGATTTGTTCATATTTATCATATAAGTTTAAGTTCCTTTCTCTTAAATGGGCTTTTAATGTTGATCAAAGTTTTCATGATTGAGCTGACTTTGATATTTAAGCAATTATGTTTGGTATATTTATAGTTAACCTTTGTAAAAGTTTGTTGAGTTTATTGAGCAATCTGTATTCTAATTCAGTATCCCTTTGCTTTTGCTTCATGTGTGAATGTTATTCTATAGTTGACTCAAAAAATAAAACTTGTTTCTTTCAATTTACTGCAGTACTTAATGATCTTAACTAATAACCCTAAATAGTACTTCTTCATTTCTCATTAAATGTCTTTGTGACTTCAATTTAGAAATTGAAGGATTTCATTCAACATTATATTGAGAGAATTTACTGCAGACAAATATCTTTGAGAAGGAACAGTTCCCTTGGTCTTTTGTCTTTTTATTTATTTTATTTTTTTATTTCTTGTGTTTCTTTGATGCCATGCACCCGTGCTGGCTCTCTGAGAGCCAGACACAAAATGAGAGTGACATGTTGAACACATGGATATCAAGGATGTGGTTACCTTAGCAACAGGAAGCATATAAAAGCCCTTAGAACTTCCACTCCTACTCCTGGGACATTTCGGAGTTTCAGATACTGTAAATACTTGTGAATATGACGTCTATAAGAGGCAGCACAAATATTAAAGTATTATAATTTAAAAGTGACCGAAGTTTTACCCCCAGGACCAAGTTAGTAATTTATAATTCATTCCCTTCCTGAAAATGGGCTAGTGGTGCGCTAAACCAAAGGCAGAAGAGTAATTGGAGAGTTACATTCCATAATAGGAGTTATATTGTGTCTCATGAATGTACACAGATCCCTGGGCTTTTGAATTCCTATTTATAGGTTTTGGAAGGTTTATGAAGTTAACATAAAATTTTAATTCAAGTGATAAAATGCATTATGGTTTTGAATTGCTATAAAAATTAAAGAGTTCAGAATTTTAATAGCTATTATATACTTATATATATATTATATAGCAACATAGTGATTATAAGTTTGCTTTGATCAGTAGTGGAACAGATAATTTGATTAGTCACTAGAGAGAAAGGTCCTGTCTGAAGTCTGCCAAAGTGAAAGTAAGAAAAAGCTACATTTGTCAATACTGACAAAAATAAAAATAAATCTTATTGATGTTTTAATATTAGCATAGGAAGAACATCTTAAATCTCTATTTTTGCCAAATTAATTTATTGTTATTTTCTCTTGCCGATATATTTTCTTCCTCCTTATGTCTAGACTTCCTCCTAAGATGGGAAGTCCCATATTACTTTTCTATAGGGAAAATCCTTCCTCAACTCTCTTGTTTTCTTTCTCTTATTTTTCTACCTTGACACTGAATGGTCCATGCTACCTACACATATGATCATAGCTACCCTGTATTGCAGTGAATTAACCTTATTTTTTCTCTGTGAAAGAGACTTGTTCCTGAATTTGCTAAATACAGTAGTATACTTGATTTCTCATACTACTTCTAATGTAGCCAACACCATCATTGTAAGAAAATTCAGTAACAAATCAACCATGATTTTGTTCTTAGTGCCAAGTGTGTATGACAGACAACTTCTAATGTTTCAACCAAAGAGTCTAATAGTCATAGTCACGCTCTAGTCATCTAAACTTTTCAAGTTTGAGCCTTATGGAAGATAAATCATCTTAAAGCAAAGTGCCAAGGACCTATTATGCCAACTCACTTCAGAAATCCCTTCACTGATTTATGATTTACTGCTATGTTTTGCTATTAGGATTTATGAAAGATCAATACAAATATCAATTCATTGAAATATGGTGTGTCTTTACAAAACTTAGCTTTAAAATTCTAGCCACTTTGATACAAAAAATTACACAATGGATTTTTCTTAATTTAAGAAATTTTTATCTCTATTTGTATATTTATTTTCTCAGAAAAAATACTATATAAGACAACATGTCTCTCTTTGTTTTTAATTTTAGCATTCAGTTATCTGAAACAAATTG
Organism: Ictidomys tridecemlineatus; assembly: GCF_052094955.1. Lineage (NCBI taxonomy): Eukaryota > Metazoa > Chordata > Mammalia > Rodentia > Sciuridae > Ictidomys > Ictidomys tridecemlineatus. Next base: position 64,026,955 of record NC_135484.1, on the reverse strand, counting down.
TTAACAGAATCATGATTAATACTTATTGAGTGTTTATCCTATACCAGGCCCAAATCTAAGTAGCTTAGGCATATTGACCCTTGAAATCTTCAAAACAATCTTAGAAGGCTGAAACTCTGATTATACCCATTTTGCAGAGGAGGCT